>NC_046164.1:6549638-6849638 GCF_011064425.1 Rattus rattus | reverse complement strand
ATGTGATATATGATTTACACACGTACACACATACACATAGTGTTTTAGTTGTAAGAGGTAATACAGGTTTAAGAAGGGAATAACCAGAGTTCACCGGGGGGATTAGAAATATTAAATAGCATTTAATATTTAAGGACTTTTAAGGATTTAGGGACTGCCAGCTTTGAATTTCTTTATGTGGAAATAGATAATGAGTACTTTGAGGTAGAAACTGGACTTGTATACCTTCGACTACATTTTCTCATCCTGGCCCCCTTACCTTGACACATTAGTGAGAGATGGGTGCCTATGGGCCTCAGTAATCTGGGTAGAAGGAAAGTCTCCCTGTCTTGCACTTTACAGTCCATATTTTAAGTAATACATGACAAGTGTTTGTATTGTTCTTACAGTATTCGAAACAATCATTTTTATTAATTAACGTTTAATATTCAAAGAAAATACTAGCCTTGATGAGAAATAAAGATAAGTTGTTGAGGTCAACATGGCTGTTGTAATCTTCTAAATATGTCACATTTGTCACATATCATGACCACGAAGCAGTGGACAGGTTAGTCAAGATTGGTATTCTAGAATCACTTGTAGGAGACATATTTCTGTGCATTATCTCAAATAATTGATTTTGTTAGGGAAATCGTGTGTGTGTGTGTGTGTGTGTGTGTGTGTGTGTGTGTGTGTGTGTGTGTTTTCAGAGACAGTGTCTCCCTGTCCTAGCTGGCATGGGATTTATGTGGTCAGAACTTGCTTTGTAGACCAGGCTGGCCTTGAACTTGGAGATTTCTTCACACTCTGTGTATATACATGTATATAAACACACATACATGTGTACACACACACACACACACACACACACACACACACCAATCCCCGGGTATATGTATATACACATACATGTGTACACACACACAGACACACACACACACACAGACACACACACACACGCACACACACACAGACACACACACACAGACACACACACACACATCAATCCCCGGTATATGTATACACACATATGTGTGTACATGCACAGAGACACACACACACACACACACACACACACACACACACACACACACACACACACACACACACACACATCAATCCCCGGGTACATGTGACGCAGTCTCTTGGGAAACTGAACACAGGGATACCTGTCAGCTTGTGCTCCTCATGTAATGCTACACGGATCCCTAGACCCAAACTCGCTGCACTGCATTTTCTCAGCTCCAGTGGAGCAGAGCAAGTATCCAGCAGGCTCAGCGTCGCTGTGGGGTCGGCCCCACGTGACTCCGTGTGGGATCAGCATGATCGGCTGTCACTGGTTTCACTGACATCTGTCCCCACAGCGAGACAAGCTGCAACATGAATTATTGAAGACGTACACATGCAGATCTGTGTCATGACTATGCCAAATAATACATTTTGCCACACTCTTGAGAGCTGAAAAGAGGCATGGTTGACATCATCCTTAACCCCTTTGACAATCTGCTACCACGGTACGCATTAAAATGAAACTCATGGCTGTGGCACGCTGTGACAGGCGGTGCCTCAGATACACATGAAAACACCCCACCCCTTAGAGAGCTTTTATCTGCACCCCCCCTTTAGCAGCTATTTTCCACGTGCTTTGAATGTACACACTTGAAAAATCTTTTTTCCACCAGATCATCAGCATCCCATATTTAAATGATAAAAAGAAATGGTCTCAGTTGTACACCGATTTGGGTTTTGCAGCACGGTGTCCATTCCGTTATTGAGGAAGTCTCTATAATTAGAGTATCTTAGAGCAGCTCCTAAAAATAACACGTATTTGGATCAATAATCCGCTTTGCAAGTTGTGGCAGAGTTTAGACAATATGCTTAGTATTCTTACTAGTTAGGAACTATTTACCAGGGTAGCAGTTTAAGGATCTGCCTTTTGAGTACTTTGTGCTGTAGGAAGGAGCTGTTATAGAATAATTGCTCCCAATTCATTACCGTATGCACACAGCACCCAGTTATGTCTGGTGCAGATACATAAAAATATACCCCTGTTAACACTTAGATAGCATATATTTCAAACCGTGTAGCAAATTATACATTTCTACTACTAATGGTGCCACCTTGTAATTAAATTACTCAGATATAAGCTGTGTGGCCATAAGGCCACTGCTCACCCTCTCTGTGCCTCAGTTATGATGATAGCATAACACGCTTGCCTAGCAAGCGTCACATAGACAGAATGAAGCACTACTAATTTGGCAAATTCAGAGCTGGAGTACTTGTTCCCCATAACAGGCACGATAGAAGCCAATAGCTGTTACAATGTCTCGCTCTTCTAAAAGACCTGTGCATGTTACAGTGGCAAATTCCCCTTGAAAACCAAGGCTAGAGGATTTTCCTGCAATTGTGCCACCATGCCTCCCCCACCCCCTGCCCCCACCCCTGTGTTCCACTTTCTCCTCTTCTTCCCTTTAATTCTCACTTGGGATTAGATGGCGATTGTGACTTTTAGAAATAAGTTTTTGATGAATTTCTGGGAAGGGAGTTGAGAGACACTTTCCTAGGTGCTCTCAGCACTCAGCACTTGCTGTGAGTGGGACAACCTTCTGCTTTGGTCCTGTGCTGTCCCTTTAAGATTTTGTTGTTAATGTCCTAGGGAGGTCAGAACCTTCCCCAGAGCAATGGGAATGTCTGCTTGGTGCCATTTCTGCAGTTTCTGGGCTCCTCTCTGGAAGGCATTGCACAGCCATAGCAGGTCTCATTCAGGAAAACACAGAAGTTGGACCCTCAGGCTCTTAGAGTGTTCTTTGTCTCTGACCAAGGAGTCTTACATCTACGAAATCTACTGTGGTCTACCGTGTAGGATTGCCACTCCTGTAAGGTGCCAGGCACTTCAGAATGGACTTATAACTTAGTGAGTCCATTAGCGCAGATCTCAGGTATTGTGCTGGCTCTGCTGATCTGAAAGGCATCTTGTGACCAAAACTGACAGGGCAAAGGGTTCATGCTCACATAGCCTTTGCATTCAATTCTTCATCCTTTGAGGAACTTTCCATTCAAATAATGTTATAAGCATCTCTCTCTCTCTCTCTCTCTCTCTCTCTCTCTCTCTCTCTCTCTCTCTCTGTCTGTCTCTTTCCCTCTCTCTCTCATTAGGAAAGTATTCTGCTGAATACTACTTAATAGAGGTGGTATTATTGGCCTGGGCTCTGTCTTTTGGGAATCCCAGTCCTGTTATTGGTTCAGCTGATGTTCTGAGTAATTGTAAAGACCATGTTAGAAAGGTAATTATAAAAACAAGTCAAGTATAAAAGGTCATAGATGAAGAGCCATTTGGGGGAAGGCACTTCACTCAGTGAATTTATGTTTCCTCTCTCTCATTTGAGTTAAAGTTTGAAGCCAATACAATTGGTGATATGGCCAAAAACCAACTGTTTCATTTCTCCCCCCACCCCACCCCCAACCCCTTGTAGTCATTCTGCAATCTGCTTTGTTAAACCCTTCTCAGCCAAGAGGTGCTCACACTCTTTCTTGCTAAACTCTCACCAAATTTGTTCTCGAGGACTTCGTTTACACCAAAGCACTGGGTCTTGAGTGTGAGCTTGAGTGTGAGTGTGTGTATGTGTGGTTTTGTGTGTGTGTGTGTGTGTGTGTGTGTGAGAGAGAGAGAGAGAGAGAGAGAGAGAGAGAGTATGAGTGAGTTTTTCTGTGAGAGAGTATGTTTGTGTGTGAGGGAGTATATGTATGTACATGTGTGTGCTAGTGTGTGCATGTGTGTATTAGTGTGTGCATGTGTGTGTTAGTGTGAGTGACTGTGTGTATGTGTGAGTGTGTGAGAGTATGTGTATGAGTGAGTGTGCATGTATGTGACAGAGTGTATATATGTGTGAGTGTGCATATGTGTGTGTTCATGTGTGTGTGTGTGTGCTTATGTGTGTTAGTGTATAAATGTGTGTGACTATGTATATGTGTGTATGTGTATGTGTGTGACTGTGACTGTGTGTATGTATGTGTGAATGTGTGAATATAGGAGTATGTATGTGTGTGAATGTGTGTGACAGTGTATGTGAGTATGTGTGTGTGAATGTGTGTGACTGTGTGAGTATGTGACTGTATGTGTGAATGTGTGTGACTGAGTGTATGATAGTGTGTGTATATGTATGTGTGAATGTGTGAGTATGTGAGTATGTGTGTGTGAATGTGTATGACTGTGTATGTGTGTACACATGTGTGTGTGTGTGCGTGTGTGTGTGTGTGTGTGTGTGTGTGTATTATTGCTTGGGAAGATATCAAAATCTATGAGCCCCATTTCCTTTCAATATTCATAGAAATTTGTTTAAGGGGCTGGAGAGATGGCTCAGAGGTTAAGAGCACTGACTGCTCTTCCAGAGGTCCTGAGTTCAATTCCCAGCAACCACATGGTGGCTCACAGCCATCTGTAATGGGGCCTGATGCCCTCTTCTGGTGTGTCTGAAGATAGCTACAGTGTATGCATAGACATAAAATAATAAATAAATCTTAAAAAAAATTTGTTTAAATAGAACTTTGAATATAATATGAAGAACATTATTATTTCTGGAAATCTTATATCTACACTAGTACCAGGTAGAAGTCTCCTTTATCAGGTAATGATGGTCTCACATGTTAAGATTACCCACCATAGTTTGTTCAAATAATTATATTTGAAAATATAAATAAAAGATACTTCTCCAATTGTATAAATTTGTGCATCACCCAGGGACCTGACATAATTTGGACAGACGCCTTTTGTTTTTCTTAAAACAATAGTGACCAAAAGCTTTTTTTAGATCATGCCTAGAACATGACAGTAAGAGTCAGTGGAACTCAAGATATGGGTGCTCAACTGTTTTTAGAATAATGATTTTTCCATAGCAATGTAACAAATATATTACATTAATAAAACAATAAACAGTGCAGACAATTGAAGTCAGATTTGACAATTATCTGTGTGGAGGGGTTTTCCTATTCTGCTGCACTGTTTTCTAGGTGTGTGTGTGAACAAGATAAACACTGGAGAAGATTTATTTTCCACTTCAGTATTAAGGGTGCAGAGTTAAGTAAATGCAGGATGCATGATGTTGGTATTTAAATGAATTATGTGAATTGCCAAGGTTACGTGTATATAAAGTTGTTTTCGAGTCACTGTAAGAGAAGATAAGGGTCCATATTTCCCTCTGTGTCTCATATCCAGGTTGTATATGCTTGCTAGACAATGTTAGAGCCTACCATGTATGACATACGTTAAATATCGTTGTTATACAAGTGGAATGCATCTGTCAGCGAGTTTTAAAGCAGCTGAACTACCTTTGGAAATTTGAGCATAAGTTAGGGAAAATTGAGCAGTAGAAATTCTTATAAATAATTCGTATGCTCATGAAAAGGAAATTTATTTTTTAAAGTATTGTTCTCTGCCCTAAGCTAGTTATTAAAAGAATATGTTGAAAATACCTGCATTGTTTGCAAATGATATCCTTCGTCCCCCATGTTAATTTATTTATGAGTATGTAAATTTTATGCAAAATTAGGAGACTCCCTGGGGTTATAGCATTCTACTGTCAGCAAGATATTTAAAAAACAGATGTTTTAATATAGTCCTTAGGATTTGATGAGAGATATTATGAAGTGCTATGTGAAGTCTATTTCTTGTAATTTAATTTTTTTCAAAAGCATATTTGATGCCACTCTTCCTTAAAGCTTATGCAACCCTTGTCTACGACATATTAAAAAACTTTCCAGAATTTATTAAATAAATGCCCATATTACTTTCCTTTTACATCTTTTACTTTAACTGAGTGTTTGGAGTATGTCTTATCAAACCTTTGAACTAAGTTGAACTTTCAGAGAATAACTTACTTATTAAAATATACTAAAAAGTAATAGCACCCCTCGTAAAGATAATGCAGCGTTACAGATTCATGACAATCCCCAGAGAGTGGTGGATTTTCATAGTTACTGTAAATGCAGCTGTGGGATGAGACCTCTCCTCAGTGTAGGGCACTGAGGTCCCCTGGCATGAGCTATCACTAGACCTTACTCAGTTGTAGTTGATGTTTATTGTTCCTTCTTGCCATGGAGAGGTAGACCTGGTGGCTTGGCATCTGTGTGTCATGCTGAGCTTGAGAGACAATGGTCATCCATTTCTTGTCCCTCTTGTACATCCACCTGTACCCCACTCCTTCAGATAAGCGTGTAGGGATACAGAAATATTTGTCCTCTAAGGAGAATTAGGTCAAAACACCAACACCAGCAGCTTTATGGGTTTCTCAGTATTAGGTATAGTATTAGGCTTTCTTTCTTCTATTTGTGTGGTGTGTGTGTGTGTGTGTGTGTGTGTGTGTGTGTGTGTGTGTGTGTGTGCTCATGCTGTGGTGTGTAATTGCATGTAGAGCCCTGAGGTTGATGTCAGGAATCATCGTCCTTTATTGCTCTTCTAGCTCTCATCGCAGCAGGGTTTTCCACTCAAGGTCAGAGATCATGGATCTGCCTAGATTTGTGAGACAGCTTGCTCTCAGGATCCCCTGTTTCCATTTCTTTCTTTTTTTTTTTTTGAGGCTGGAATGACAGAGAGGCCACGAGTACCCACCTGGAATTTGTATAACTTCTAGAGATCTGCACCCCAGTCCTTACACTTGCATGGCAAGAACTCAAACCACTGAGGAATCTTCCCAGCCTGTCTTCCTTTCTTTTGAGACTGTCGCATATATCCCAGGCTGGACTTGAACTCCCTGTGTAACTGAGGATGATCTGGAACTTGTGACCCTCCTGGCTTCATCTCCTGAGTGCTGTGATTACAGACATGTACCTCCAAGCCTGGTTTATACGTTGCTGGAGATTAAACTAGGGTCTTTATTCCTGGGGTCCATCAACTGAGCTACACCCCCAGCTGCCAGGCTTATTCTCTTCGTGTGGATCTATAAGCAACTACTAAATTGTGAAGACTCTTTCGAGCAACTCAGTCCCAGTAGGCCAATGATCATGACCTGTTTTCCAATGATGCAAGTTCCTTTTTTTTTTTTTTTAAGAAAAAAAAGAAGGAAACAAACTGGTTTTTGGCTTTCAGTACCAATTTGTGTGCTGCTTTGCATATATTTGCATATGACATTACTGAATCACTAATTCCAAATATGCAAAATAAAATAAAATTAATTAAATAGGGTAAATGACTGGAGTTGAATTCCAACTCAACAGGAAGGGCATGGCACATTCTAAATACATAACAGATTTTAAAACCAATCATCCTAATTGCATAGCAGATGAAGAGTCGCTAACCCTGAAGCTAAGGATGGCTCTGCCTCAACTTTTCTTGGCAGGGGTTTTGCTGGAGACTTCTTTGGCATAGTCTGCCTTTGTAGCTCTGCTAGTCCCACTCTTGGAGGTCATCTCGCCGCCATTGTCCCGTGTGTTGAACATTTGTAAATATAGACACACCGTCTCATGGGGTGACTCGATCCACCTGAGCAAAGTATACTGAATTTTTTTCTTAACTAAAGGAAGGAGAGGTAAGTTTTCAAGATTTTATTCGTTGTGACGAGCAAAGCCTGGCTAGAGAAGTTAGGTAGTTTATTCCAGCTCTAGCTGTCGGTTCTGCATTCCAATGTGGTCCTGGTGATTCCTTTGTCCTACTTTTGCAGTGGCAGTGAGGATCTGGTCTGTGTGTTGGTCGTTCCTTTCCTCAAGCTCTCCTGTGTTTCCATGGAGGAGAAAGGGGACACAGTGCGGCTCCCTCATGCACCCTTGTTCTCCCTCCGTTTCAGTCTTGCTCCTGTACTGTCTCTACTTCCTCTTTCTGTGTGTCTTAAGAGGGTCTCAGAGTCTTGCTTATGATTTAGCATTTATGATGAATTTATAATTAATGTTTGTGATTTAATAATGGCACAAATAACTTTATTTCAGCAAATGTAACAACACAAGGCTGAGAATCTCTTCTAGGACAAACACTTTCCCAAATATTAGGTACAACGGCACAAAATGAAACCAATTAAAAACATTACCTTCGGGCTGGAGAGATGGCTTAGCTGTTAAAGGCTAGGCTCACAACCAAAAATATAAAAACGTTACCTTCGTGTTTGGGGTGGGGCAAGAAGAGATAGACAAGAAATTATGTTGAGTGATTATTCATGCTGTGGAAGAAAGAGGAAAATGGGGGATGAGGAATAGACGATTTTGGTTATAAAGAATAGGTTCAGTTTTAATAAAGTGATCAAGTAGGTTTTATTACATAACCACATATGAACAATGACCTGATGTGATAGGGAAGCAAATCGTATAGGGACCTGGAGGAGTCGTCTTCCAGGCAGATGGAAATGCAAGCATAAAGCCTCAGAGGCGGGCATGTAGCACACCAAGGGACAAGGATCCCATGTCAGCTTTTGCAGGGCCTTGAAGCTTTACTCTGAGTGACTCAAGGTTGCTGGAGAGACTGGATAAAAGAATGTCACAGTTCGTCTGATCAGTTTTTGTTGTGTTGAAAAACACAACCCTGATGTTATCGTAGCTTCTTCCAACCAGAGATAGGATCTCCTAACATCAAGTTCCAAGCTGGAGATTCAAGCCACATTAGTTATGCGGAAGAATTAGCTTTGATGGGTGTTTAGAAGTAGAGCCAGGCCATGCAACGAGGAAAGCAAAGAACTGTGAGATGTCACGAGGTAGCTGAGGTCAGTTAGGGCTGGAGAAAAGACGAGGCTATTTATTTACAGGAGACATCTGACAGGGTTGAGCACATCAGGCCCAGCAGAGAATGCTGGCTAGATTTTATTGGTATCATTAAAGGTCCTGGCAGGAATGATACTGCAGGTGTGAGGAATAACTGCAGAGAACTCTGGGAAGGCTGTTCTGCTGGAGCTGTGGGGAGGTGTGGGTGATTCTCTCAGCAGATTGACGGTCAAATCATGTGATAAATACGGGTGCTCCTTTGCTTCACTCTTCATTTAAAGAATGGCATGACCACAGTGTTGAGGGAGTGAAGGAAGGGCAGACACATGGACATATGGACAGAAAAGCTGGGATCGGGAGATCGGTGCTTGCTCTGATGGAGGGCACCAATACAATTGCAGCAGAAACTCAGTGAGTTTATTTCACACCTGAACGGAGGAGGCAGGCTTATGCTGTAGAACTGAATAGGAAGGAGGCTCAGCTGATCTCTCAGGATATCTCTGCAGGAAGCAGTGTGCAGCTGCTGTCATTCCAGACGAGGAAGAAACTATGCTTAATATAACAGTTTCTGCACACACCGTCAGCATTTGCACTAGGATCGAAGGAAGGCTTTTGCCTGTTTTGGATGTTGCTTGATATCATCATATACTGAGCCAGATGGGTAATCATATGATGTGCAACCAAGGCATCCCTGAATGCTCTCAGTTCTGTCTTAGCATCATCATAAATAAGATGATTGTTTTCTGTTGTTCCTTTTCAAAGGCTTTGTCCTATAGAGTTCTCCTGCCCTTTCCTCACCATATTAGGTGTCTTAATAATTTATCTTTTTGTATACAGATCTATGAGTCAAAAGAACTGAGGTAATTAGTTACATTTAGTTTGGACCAGCAGAGATTGGGAGCTTATACATTTTGAGCTGTATGATACAGTGGACAAGAGATCGAGGGGTACACAATTTTACTGTACGTGAGGAATGCAAATAATTGTTATTTGGGTGAGCTATGGTAGATTGAAAGGCATGGTGGCAATTGCTTTGTGGGTCAATCATCAAAATGTAAACATCTAGTTGGTCTAGGCTGCAGGAGGGGCACAGCTGTTCGAGGACTGAGATTCTTATCTAACAACCATACACCTTGCTTAACCTGTGGATAAAGGTGTTTTAGACATCCCAGACTCTCTTACCTCCATATAACCAACCGATGACCACCCCAGCCACCCCACGGGATCATGATAAAGAAGAAAGAACTGTACTATTAATCACTAAGTGTTAGCTTGGTTTGATTAGCTTCTGTGGCCGATAAACACTATCACACTTAAATTTGATCATGCTAGCCATTTTGTGTAAATAGGGACAAAGGTGAGGAAAATGTACTAAGAGCTGCAGGAGGTAAACCAAACACAACCCACTCCCCTTCAAGCTTCTAGAGTAAATTAACTCTATAGATATACATGATATAAGGACAAAATAACTTTATGATGATGGATAGTGAATCAGGCGAGGAAAGATCTGTTTTAGGGAAGAACTCCTCATTAACACTTCTGTCTTTGAAACTATAAAGATGAAACATGTATAGATTAGATTACACTTTCTGAAATAATAATATAAAAGTAAGGTATGTAGCATGTGAAATGTTAGTCATTTCATCATTGCGGTGATCCTCTTAGAAAAGGGATGACATGATTTCACCATCCCCATAAAGACATAGAGTTGTATAAAGGAAGTACCTAATCGGTGATGCTTAGGTCTGCAGAACTGAGGGAAAATGAAATCCCAGGTAGACCAGAAGTTCTAGAGTGTGCTCTTAACTACTCAGCGCACTGTCCTCCAAAGCTGAAGAATTTGATGAATGTCTCAGTCAGCTGAGGTTTCTAGAATTTTCAATTTATATTTATAAAGCTTTTAGAGTCCCAGTACAGATGTATACATTTTCACAAATTTGCTACTCCCAATTATCCTATTTTTCCACTTAAATATGAAACTCAAACTATGTATGATGCTGAGTAAAGAGGATAGATGGAAATTCCTCCAACAGCTGATACTCGAGTTAGACCTTGAAGAACAAGAGAATGGGAGTAAAGATATCTTTCTGACTTCTCTACATACCTACATATCAACAGATACTGTATTTTTATAATGCCATGAACAAGTAATGTGAACAACAAGACTCTTAGGACACCTTTTCTGTCTTGTCTTGCATTTACTTGAAGATATGTGCTAGACACTCTTTTTGGTGGAATCCAAGCTTGATTACTTTTGTGGTGTTAACAGAATAGATGGTTGGAGAATGAACGAATGAGCATATGTGTGAGTGGATGGATGAGAGAGTAAATCTCATGCTTTTGAACTGATACCTGTTAATAGTCCAAGGAGACATTGCCTGTAATCTTTCTTTCTGATCCACTAAGATGAATTAATGGGAAGTTGCTGAATCTTATTGTAAGATTGTACATTAGGAAGAATGATTATATCGTTGTGTCTTCTATTGTTTCACAATAATTTCTAATACCATTCTTTAATAATTATACACACATATACAGTTGACTCTAAGTGTAATAGATTATGTGATTGTATGTGTACATGTATCATATGCATATGTGTATATGTATTATCTATATGCATATAAATATGTATATGAATATGTATTCGTAGCTGTGTCTATATGTATGCACCTTCAGAATATCCTTCCTCCTGACCATGTGATTTACTATCCTGCTACACCAGGTACAATATTCTGTTAGCAGCATAAATTACTCAGTGTGCTTTAATATAAATGTGACACTATGTGAACTTTTTTGTGTCCATTTTTTTCCATTCAAAGTTGTATTGGAGAGAATCAACACTATTGTAGCATTTTCTTGTAGTTAATTTAATCTGGTTAAGATGAAATTCTGAAGACTCCACCAGGGAAACATGACAACTAGATATCTGTTTCGTTGTTGGTGGACATTTGGACAGCTTTTGGTGTCTTAAAGAATAAATAAATAATTCTGCTGTAAAATAGTATTGCAAAGATAGTTTTGGGGTATAATTTTATAAACATGCCTACGAACCAATTTCTAGCACATATATAACTAGGAATAGACTTACTGCATGAGTATGAATATAGCCAGCTTTAATGGATAAGTTTCAAACATTGTGGGTTTTTTTTGAGTAAAAAAAAAAATCACATTCGCAATAGCCATTCATGAGAGTGGACTGCCTTGCATCAGTCATAGTGTTAAGACTTTTTGTATTTTGTATTTCTACCATTCTGGTGTGTGTATACAGTGACATCACATTGAGCTTTAATTTTCACTTCCTCTGTGACTAATGAAGTCAGACATTTTCCTATGTTTGTTAGTATCTCAGTATCTACCACTGAAGTGTGTAAAAGGTTGAATGTTTTTTGTACATAGTTACCAATACTTAGTTACTCATAGGTATTCTTAATATGTTCTTGTAGCTTCTTATGTGTCTATATGTTTCCTTTCCCTCTGTAGGAAGCCTTTCATGACTCTAGTGGTTTTATTTGTGTGCAGGGTGGTTTGTATTCTTACAACAAGTCTCTTATTGGAAAACAGTAGAATAAAACTCATGAAAGTACAAAAAGGTTATTTATATAAAAACATGCACCAGCATTTATGCAAATGGTACCGGATGGATAATGATCATATCCAAACACAGCAAACTAGCAACAACCCTGACCCTGTGTCAGAATGTAAAAATTTCCCAGCAATAATGAGCATTCAGATGACCCCTGTAGGGCGAGTGGAAGCCTTTTAACATCGCGACGTGCGAGGGAGCCAGACTTCTTTCGAAGCGGAATGGTAAATGTTTAGGGCATTCTGAGAATATAGACAGGATTGTTGTCTGAAGCTTCACAAGGAGTGGGCAAAAGGCCACATGCTAACTGTGGTGACAGAACCACAGATGTGTGCTGAGTATGCACACTGCATTCCAAAGTTCTGCCTACCTCAGGCATTCCTCTCAATGCTCATTCCCATACTTCTGTTGTTTCTAAATAGACAGGCCGTGGATAAAACTGGGTATTTATCCAGTTGATGTAATTGAGTATGCTAAATAAATGTGAGTGTCGTGAAGGAGGTTGGGACAATACAGGCCATGACTCCACAAACCAATTTACCATTGTAAAACCCAGCACTGAAAATGATGTTCATGAAATTGGCTCATGTCAACATTACACTGTTTCTCTGACAAAGTGATGATTTGCTAAAATCTCCAATAAGAATACTTCGTGAGCATTTGTAGGGGTCATTAAGGACAGTGTGTAAGGAAGAATCATGCTGTTTACTTAAATATAGCATGGCTAAATTGGGCCGTGTGGGCACTGGGGACACAGATCCACTGGTAGAATGTTTGATGAGCATTCATGAAGCCCTAGGCTTGGTTCTCATTGCCACATAAACCAGGTGTGCTGGCACTCACCTTTGACAACAGCGCTAGAGAGAAGCTTTGGAGGGTTGGAAGTTCAAGGAGACCTGTAGTTCCAAGGCTGAAGTCAGCTGGAATATGTGAGATTTTCTTTTGTTAAAAAGTGGCCAACAAGAATTGCTAGGGCAAGTTTTAAGGGTTCCATATGTATAAATAGAACAGTAAGGCATCAAATTCATTCAGATCTTTATTTTCTAGGATTAACTAAATGCTGCATATTTAATCAAAATCATCCTTAAAATGTTATAAAGGGCATCATGTATTTAAAGATTTTTTTCATAGTATCAACGTGTTTGAATGGCAATCCTTTTTTTCTTCTTCCTCCTCCTTCCCCTTTAAACTACTATAAACCTGTCCAAGTTTTGGGACAAAGTATCTTTTTTGCAGAAAATGACATCTTTCTGAAAAGAATAATACAAAGCCCTGTGAACTACTCATTATTTACGGAAGAATTAAACATGTGAAGTTCTTTGAAAAGATGCGGTTACATTTCTAGTGTGTACAGTTGGTAAGAGTCCAGGAGGATGACCTTAGTATCTGAAACCCCATGCTGAAAGCTGGGATCACAGGCAGGCTACTGGATAACATCCGAGTTAGAGTCTTTGAGAACCTGCATCTTAACCAATCACCATAGCCAATTATTTTGTACCTTAAAGTTGGAAGAAAGCTTCTCCATGTAAACGAATCCTAGATAGATGCATATGGAGTTGTCTTTGTTTCTTTGTCTAAGTATGTCTTTTAGGTCCCTGAAGAAAACATACTTGTGAGGATAACATATGATGGCAGCCAGAGGACTGTGGACATCCCACTTCACTTCATTGCTTCAAAATACAAAGACATTCATTTGTGTTCATGCTTACGGTAATAAAAATGTGATACATTTTGTAGTGTATGCTTCCAAGGCCTGAAAATTAAAAATTACAAAGCATCATTTCTGAGAATAATAATCAGAAATGCTCCCCCCCCCCCAAGGCTGGAGAGAGCCTTTGAGGTGAACTTTCCTTTTATATCACCCAAAACAAAACAAAGCAAAAGCAAGCAAAAATACACCCAAAGCTCAGAGACAAAGTGCTTCCCTGCAGTCCTGAAACAGTGTGTACACTTGTCAGAGTGCTTTTGGGCCCTTGGGCCATTTCCATCATGTTCATCCAGCCTAGCTCCTCTCCTCTGTGCACTGTGTTCAGGTTACCTTTTTGGCTTCCTGTTTGCAAAATCATTCATGTTTCCATCACGTTTGTGTTGTCCCTGTGACTAACTTAGATATCCTTGGTCTTTGCTGAGTAAATAAAGCAGGAATCAAAGTGGATCAAGCTACGAGTTATGGTAGATAACAGTCACCGAGATTTACTTGGAACTTCTCAGTAACTCATGGTGGTGGTCATGTTTGGCTGGGGAAAGCCATATGGCCAATGACACTGTGAAGAAGCTGCCTGAAACCATTTCACAGAAAGCTGGTAAACTACGACTTTGGGCTGTGATGGCCACATGCTTCCTTTCTTCAGCCAAGAGAAACACAATAGCTGAGCTTTCTATTGTGGTTCTAGAAATGTATGAATCCATGACCGCATGCTTTCTCAGGAAGTCCAGGGGATAATTTAGGGACAAGCCTGTGCTCCTATTAAAAATTATGCTGGTAGGGGACAGCACCAACTTCTACTTTAGAAAGAATCCTTCCGTGTATTTAGGATTAGAGTGGTAGTTGGAGGAGCCTGTGTTCCAGGACATGGGGGATTTCTTTGAAATGCTTTCCTTTGAAAGGTCCAAAAGGCATTCAGCATCTTCTAAATGTCTTCCCCATTACCGGTTTTTTACATTGTGGGCTATTTTGGTAAGGATATCTCTTCCTCGAAATAGTTATTCACTTAAAAAGCCTTCAAAATATTAACCAGTCGCTGAAGGTTCTTTGAAGAGAAATATGACTGCTCGTGTAAACAATTAATGGTTGTTAAGCACGGCAGCGTATATTATGACAAACAGCACATGCTACACTATGCCAGCTGGTGTAATGATGTGATAATGTTTGACTCATTAACTCTGGCACACAGTTTACGATGCCCTTCTATGACAGGATTAATTGATTCACACATACATTAAAACAAAAATAACTAAACTAAATTCAGCTGGAAGCCTGGCTCCTCGTCTGTCATAAACCCTGCCATTGGTAATAGCCGACGCAGACCTGAGAGCTCAGTGGGTTGAGGCTCTCTCAGCTGACCCTGCCTTTGTGAATGAGAGCAAGGGCCCCAACAGAGTGTCGGAGAGCATTAAGGTCTGGGCTCTTCCTGGAGTAGGACTCAGGCTGTGAAAAAGTCTGTATAGGTACCTAAGGCGCAGACATGAATGTATAGGTCATTTTAATAGTGAAATGGTTCACAGTACCTTTCAAACATAATCTCTGGGGTAAAGAAACAGTTTTTAGACACAATGTGAGAAATATATCTTAGATGCTTTTTAAAATGTAATTAGATGTTTGAAAATTTTCTTCCAGGAAGCCAATTGTCAGAGGTCTTATCAACTGACACAGTAATAAACAGAATGCTCACTACAGTGCTAACTTCTGTCTTCTATAGACAAGTCAAGATAATGCAAATATCATTTTAAACTCATATTAGTTTTCAAGAGATTTATAACCCCAACTTTAATTTATCAAATGTTTCAACAGCTATTTCTTCTGCTATGTAAAACAAGGACAGATTTCTCTGGATGTTATATTAGTTTTCATTCCCATTATATGTTATCCTTGTAATCAGATGCTTTCAGAGATCCATATGTGTTTGACTTTGCAAACCCTGTTCTGAGAATGAGCTTAGCACAGGGGAAAGAGAAGTGAGTGGTGAGTTCGTCACAGCCAGAAGTAAAAAGGAGTGCAGTGGGGGTGAGGACTAGTGAAGGGCAGAGGCTACAGTAAATTAGCAGTTGTACAAGTCACACTGACCGCAGAAACACAGAAGCCAGTGTTCTGACAGCCTGAGAAGGCATTGTGCTTTTGGAAGTATGTTCAAGACCAAACCCACAGAGTGTATTCAGATTTCACTTACTTTATGACTTCACCCGGATCAAGCAACTTTGTCCTCTCCAATAACTAATGCATCCCGCTCCTTCGAAGATAACTAATAATCAGAGCAGAATATGCAAATAAAAAGTAGTACCTTAGCATATGTAAAGCAAATGAAGCATCGCTACCAAATGAATAATTAGCAGGAACTGTGTCTGCGAATAGCAAATGCTCATAAATGATAGGCATATATCACAGGAAGAGTCATCCGAAAGACAGACAATTATCTGACACAGTTTTCCATACTTTCAAACTGAGCACTGCACGTATATTTACTCGTAATATACACATGTATGCATATATATATATATATATATATATAACACAGAGTACTCAGAGAAAACAATGATACAAGGATTATAAACCAACAAAAAAGAGTTAAAATTATAAAGAAAAGCTTAAAGAAATAATGGAAGATGGAACTAAATATCAGAACTACAAAACTTAGAGTAACTGCAAATGAGCCAATGTCGTGGCACAAACACATAACTAGAACTCCAGGAGAGGAGAACAAAAGAAAAGAAGTATGACGACAAGTATCTTTTTTTAATAAAAAAAAGACGTAATTGAATTTTAATAAAATTATTAAACTAAGAGCGCAATTTAAAAACCGTAACATTATCAGGGATCATTTTAAAAACTAGGAGAATAAATATGACCGGAACAAGATGGCGTCCCCTGCCTCCCACCTGTCAGTAACAGCAAACGCAGCAACACCTACCGTACACTGAGAAAAACTGAGTGTGAGCAGAGAGTCAGATTTCCAGCTAAATAATGTTCAAAGGTTACAGAGAAACCATGACTGAAAATGTAGAAACTCAGAACAAATGCCCTACGAATATCGGACAAAGGGAAATATGCGTTTATTGTGGAGATTCAACCATCCTAAACGTGGATGGCTTAGCTGTTTCAGAAATGGGGCCCTTGGGGCCAGTGATTTGGAGAAGAATTGTAGGAATTATGTTCAAGTTCTAAGGGTTCCCGATGTAAACCCAAAAATCCACCTACCACACTCATGAGATGGAAAACTCCACAGGTGACCTAAACCCCAGTTCCCAGCAGGTCGACCAGGGACGCCAGCATTGTGTTCCTTTGTTACAAAACAGTGAAACCGTAAACTGTTATCATATAAAACATGCTTTAGGGAAATATTTGGAAATTCAAATGCTTTGTGGCTAAGCCTCTGAATTTTGTTTGTTTTAAGTTTATTTTGAATTTCAGTTGTGTGTGGATGTGGATGTGCAGACGCAGAGTCCAGAGAGGTCATCAGAGGGCCAGAACTGGAGATACAGGAGGCCATGAACCACAGAATGTTGGCGCTGGGAATCAAACATCAGCTCCAACACCTGAATTTCAGTAAACCCTTTAGTTTCACTTAACCGTGTGTCCATTGAAATTCAGCTGAGTATTCACAAATGAGCATTTCTTCTGTGTCCTCGCTAAACTTCAGCAGTCGGGCATCTTTCCAAGCCTGCTCTGTTCTCCAGTCCCAGCAAGCCTTGCCAAGTTATACCCTCGCCCTTGTCCGCAACTTCTGAAAACCTGCTGACCTCAGCAAGACCCTTTTCCTACCGACCACACTGCCCATGTCTCTTGCTCATCCAACCTCCTCTTAAAAGTTTCTGCTGTTTATTAATGTTGGTGTTAGCTTCCCAGGGATGCTAAACAAGGTGCAGTAAACTGAGATTGTTTACTACAACAACCATTTACTGGGAGTCTAAACTCCAAGAGTCAGCCCAGCCATTCCCCTGCCGGGGGTTTTTAGTAGTCTGCCTTATTTATTCCTAGCGTCTCTCAACCTTGCCATTTTCAGTTTGCTGCTTTGTCAGTCCAGTCTCTATCTTTGTGAGGCATTCTCTACGGACACCAGTTACACTAAGTTAAATGGGTGTCCTACTTACTCTCCCGCAAATTTATCTTCACGGCAGTGACTCTATTCCCAAGTAAGGTCCCATTCTGAAGATGGGTCCCAGCACTTCAAAGTATCTTTTGAAGCTGTGAGGTCTACCCATAAGAGTACCTATTATACAGTACAAAGAAGCTTCCTGTTTTAATTTGAGATACCTAAAGAGGTCTGAGATTACAGTGTTCTCCCTGTTTACATAACAAAACAAAACAAAAATCTCATTTCTGTTAATTCTTTGAGAGTTTCATAAGACATACTATGTATTTTGGTTATATTCACCACTACTCCTCTTCCTAATTCCTCCCAGATCTACTCTCCATTCTCCACCTCATTCTTCTTCTCTTGTGTTCTTGTTTTGCTTCCTCCTCCTCCCTGACCCCTCCACCCACTGGAGCTTGGCTGTCCTATCAGGAGCCACAACCTTACCCAAACCTGCCTCTTCTTCACCAAGAAGCTCACTCACCAACAACTTAGCAGCTAAGAGTGGAAGCTGATGCCCCCTCTGCTGGACTCTGACCTGCTCTAGCCTTGTACAGATCGTGTGCAGATGACCACAGAGGCTGTGAGTTCATGAATGTGTAGATTCTGTCATGTCCTCGAGGCAGCTTCACTGTGGTCCTCTGGGACCTGCCGTTCTTACAGTCTTTCTGCTCAGTCTTCTGAGATGGACCCTGCACCTTGGGGGAAGGACTGTGATATAAAAGCAGCATTGATTGTTGGGTACTCCATTGACAGTTATCCTTCAGCCTTTCACCAGTTGTGAATTTCTGCCCTCAGCCCTATCCCCTGTACAAAGAATTTTCCCTGATAATGTTCGAGGGTGGAGATGCATATTCAGAGGATAGTTTAATACTATGTCCATTTAACAAGATAACAGTAGTAGGTTCCCTCTATACGACATAGGAGCTCTCCATCATGGGTTCCTGGTCAGATTTCCTCCTGTGGAGTGGGCTTTTACGGAGACCACTGTTGCTTACTCTGTAACATCCACTGCTGTACCCAAGGACATCCCTTCCCATGTTGGTCATTATTGTAGGTTGTAGGGCTGACAGAATTTTCTGGTACTAGAAAGTTAGCTATTGGGGAGGAAGATTTCTGGTAAGTACCACCTTGCTTTCTCCGTGACTAAAACCAGTGGTCTCAGGGTCTTTAAGTATTATGCAATGGTGTTGTCTATTGGCTTATTTGTTGAGGCAAGTGACTGATGTATAGTGTATCAGGAACAGCATATCTAGATTTCCAGACATTATAATATTATATTGTTATGTTAAGCGTCATACTTCTATTTCTTTTGTATAGTTGGTAAGGTAAATTTATTACCCATTACTTCATGTGTAGGGAACGTGCCAGGCATGGTCCAAATACATAACTAGATCCTACAAATATGTTTTGTGGTCCATAAATTAAAGGAGAGTCATGTGTGTTAAAGCAGAGAACAATGCCATTGGTAACAAGGCCAGACCATGCTGTGCCCCTAAAGTCATGAGAGACATTTTGGAATTACCTTGAAAACAATGAGAGCTGAGGCATGATTAAATTCTCATCTCAAATTAAATTTTTGCTTCTGAAGGAGAAAATACTCTGGAAAATATCTAGCATGGATATGGAAAATATCTATGGAACTACATATGGAAAACCACGAGGGTCAGATTTCCGAGAAATAGTGCAAAGGCAAACAAGTCTATCCATGGGAGAGCTGCAGGACTGTGAATGTGTGTGAGAAGTGTTTCTCATATAACACTGGCAGGAGTTCCCTGTGACATGGCTACCGTGTACAAAAGGAGGGGTCTGTGGAGAGGGGGAGACAGATACAAAGTAGGACTGCAGGACCTTCCAGATCAGTGGTTCTTAACCATTCCAATGCCGTGACAGTTTAATACAGTTCCTCATGCTTCGGAGACCCCCAATCACAGGATTATCTTCATTGCTACTTTTTTAACTGTAATTGTGCTACTGTTGTGAATTGTAACGTAACTATCTGGTTTTTCTGATGGTCTTAGGGGACCCCTGTGAAAGAATTGTTTGACCCCAAAGGGGTTACCACCACAGGTTGAGGACCACTGTTTTGGATGGACGACTTATCGAGACAGAGTGAAACATGGCAACAGAATTATGTTAGTAACAAAGCTACTGAGCTTGCTGTAACCACTTATCTTTGTCTTTCTCTCATACCCATTGCTTGCAATATGTCATGCTCTGTCATTGTTTCCCAGATTTCACCAATTTATAAAAGTAGGGCCCTCTATAACTTGCTTTTAAAGGTAAAGAAAAAGACAGAAAAAAAGGATTTAAAAAATCTCCCATTAATAAATATATTTTAATAAAATAATTGTAACAAAAATATTGGTAGAGTGAATATATGAGTATTATATTTCACTTTGTTTGAACATTGAATATTCAATACACTCTTGAGTATATAGTGTATTTTTTCAATTAATTTTTAAAAGAAGAGTCTACAGTATAAATTCATAACAAACTTAGGACTTAAGTACAAAACTTAGAGCAATTTCTCACTAATCCTATATTTTAGTGAGTTCAGATTATCTTAACACAATATTATAACCAAGTAACAACAACAGAAATTCACGTCTTGTTCTGGAGGCTAAAAGTCAGTGAATAGAATTCTGACACAGTCGACTTCCAAGGACTCTCTGCCAGGTTTCAGACTGCTGTTTCCCATTTGTTTATGGATTACCATAATTTGAATAACTTTGCTGTTCTATTAACTCTAAGTCAAGAATAACTAATAGACGAGGTCTTCTGGTGACGGGTGCAAAACTTCAAAGCAACTGGAGACTAATTGATAGTCTGACACCTTTGGAATTCTAAACTTGACTTTCTTATAGTATCATTCCAGCCTGACTCAAAATATTCACTTGGGTCACACAAGAAAAAGCACAGTGTCTAGGAGCAGCTATGGGGTAGTTGTGATCCTCTGAGGGTTGAGAGCTGTAGTAATAATAGATTTTGAAAGTTTTTACTTAAAATGGTTTATTTGCATCAAATTTTAGGATTCTAGGCATTATTTCTGTTGACAAATAATACAACACTTTGAGTATGTGTCATATTTTCCTTTGTTCTTAATTGAACACCTACCACACTCAACTAGAAAGGAGTAAAATGGGCTAGGAGGAGTCCAGGAGAAGAAAGAAAAGAAAGAAAGCAAACAAGAAAGAAAGCTCTCACCTTAAAGAAATTTCTGGTCTTGTAGACAAAAAGACAGAAAAACATATAATTAAGACCTTAATTTATGCCAAGACGTGCATGCTGGCAGGAGCCTGATATAGTTGTCTCCTGAGAGGATATACCAGAGCCTGACAAATACAGAAGTGGATGCTTACAGCACTGGACTGAGAATGGGGATCCCAATGGAGGAGTTAGAGAAAGGACTGAAGTAGCTGAAGAGTTTGCAACCCATAGGAAGAACAACAATATCAACCAACCAAACACCCCAGAGCTCCCAGGGACTAAATCACCAACCAAAGAGTACACATGGCTCCAGCCACATATGTAGCAGAGGATGGCCTTGTTGGGCATCAATGGGAGGAGAGGCCCTTGGTCCTGTGAAGGCTTGATGCCCCAGTGTAGGGAATGCCAGGATGGGGAGGTGAGAGAGAGTGGGTAGGTGGGTGGAGGAACACCCTCATAGAAGTATGGGGAAGGGGAATGGGATAGAGAGTTTCTGGAGAGGAAACCAGGAATGGGGAAAACATTTGAAATGTAAATAAAGAAAATATCTAATGAAAACAATCAAAATGTAAATAAATTAAAAAAATCAATAAAAAGATCTTAATTTAATAAATTGTTTTTATTTATTTTGTGTGTTACCTATTTATCTTCATGTGTATCTGTGCACCATATGCATTCCAGAACAAGGCCTTGGATCCCTTTAGGTAGGAGTTGCAGACGATAGTGAGCTCCCTATGAGTGCCTGGAATCGAACCAGGTTCCTCTAGAGAGCAGCCAGTGCTCTTAACTGATGAGCCTTCTCTCCAGCTCCGAGATGTTAATTATTAATCATTCCAAGAAGGGTAGTCTATGGAAAGCCTGAACAAGGTAATATAAAACCCATCCCTGGAAAGAGGTTATATTAGGTAGAGACTTCATTCTCATGTAATTATTTATTACATATCCAGAATTATTTATTACATGGCTTAGCAACTGTTTCCTGTCAACGTGGAGTGGATTGCTTCCGCTGAGTACTGGGAACTTTGCAGAGAAAGGAATACTGTCATTTACTTGGATCAAGTAGGCGAATGGTGGCTAAGCCCTTGGCTTAGTCCCTTTCTTCTCTTGTTAAAAGCAAGTTCAGAGACCAAGGCTTGAAAAGATCAGGGACCACAGGTTTTCTCAAGGCTTCAAGTGTGCTTGACTGTCCCCTGGCTTGGCTGGTTGGACTCAATCCCAGTGGAAGCTTCTTAGATCAGTGGTTTTCAAGCTTGGCTTCAGGATGAAATAATTTCTATAATTTAAAAAATACACCAGTGAGTTCAATCCAAATCTCTGATGGTAGGACTCTGGAGTGAATAATTAAAACTATTCCTGGGATGAAGAAAGGACAGGGAGGGTTGTGGTTACTTTGTAGCAGATGCAGGTGATACTTGTCTGTAAGGGAAGGGGTACCTCTGAGATGGTAGGGGCAATGGTGAACCAAGCAAACAGCACTCCCTTGTGAATGGCAACAGTGTCCACTGGCTTCATTCTTAGCAACAATATGGGGGGGGGGGAGCTGCACTCTGTGGCCAGGAGCTCCCATTGCAGGAGATGTGCTTAGGGAATAATGCCTATTGTTTTACCCACAGTGCAAGAGAATGTTCTAGATTTTGGGTTTACTCATGGTAGCCTCGGGGAATTGCTAACACATTTTTACATTTGCGTCCTTAGGTCATGAAGTTGCACACCTTTCAAAGGGATGTTGTTCAGCTTCGGTTCCTGCATCCAGGATGTTACATACCATGGCATGTAACCTCTGTGATACTAGGATAAATGTATTCAGGATACCGTACTGCTGTCTTAGTTTACTATTTGTTGCAATGATGAAACACCATGACCAAAAGCAATTTTGGGGGAAAAGGTTTATTTGGCTTACAAGTAACAGCCTATCACTGAGGGAAGCCAAGGCAGGAACCCAGAGTTGGAAAGTAAAGCAGTAACCATGTTGACTTACGGCTTACTCAGCTCACCCTCCCCAAGGTGGCGCTGCCCATGGGAAGATGGGCCCTTCCACATTACTCAGCAAGCAAGAAATTGCCCCAGATATATGTCCACTGGTCAGTTTGATGCAGTTGATTCCTCAGTTGAGGGTCCTCCTTTCCAACTGGCTCTAATTTCTTTCAAGTGGACAGAATCTAACAGGCACCACCACAGTTTCAGACGTCTATTCTGTGGACAAAATTCTTCATAATTTTCAGATTTTAAAAATAGATTAAGGTATCAAAAAGTACACTTCTGGGGGCTGGAGAGATAGTTCAGTAATTAAGTGCATGTACAACTTTTGTACCAGAGCCAGTTCAGTTCTCTGCCCCCTTACTCACAATCGCCTGTAACTTCAGCTTCAGAGAATATAATGCCCTGCTTCAGGATTCCTGAAGTAACTGCAACTCAACACACACACACTCACACTCACACTCACACACACACACACTCACACACACACACACACCACACACACATAAACACACACACACCACATACCATAACACACACACACACACACACACACACACACACACACACACACACACACACACACACACACACACACACACACACACCACACACACACACACACACACACACACACACACCACACACACACACACACACACACACACACACACACCACACCACACACACACCACACCACACCACACACACACACACAAACACACACACACACCACACCACACCACACAGGGTACACACACCACACACCATGCATATACAACACACACACACACACACACACATATATATATACACACATACACACACCACACACATACACATACCACACACATACCACACACATACACACACACACACATACACACCACACACACACACACACACACACCACACACACACACACCACACACACACACACAGTAACACACACATGTGACACACACCACATACACAACACAAACACACACACACACACACATACACACCACTCCCCACACACAGACACATGCGCACGCCATATACACACAAACACCACACACACACCACACACACACACACACACACACACACACACCACATACCACATACACACACACACAACCATACCCTCACACAAACACCACATACACTAACACACATAACACATACACTCACATATACCACACATACACCACACACACACCACACATACACACACTCAAACCACACATATACACACACACACACATACACACACACACACCACACACACACACACACACCACACACACACACACACCACACCACACAGAAACACAGACACAACACACACACACCACACACACACACACACACCACACACACAAACACAGCACACACACCACACACACCACACACACCACACACACACACACACACACCACTCACACCCACACACACACCACACACCACACACACACACACCCACACACCACACACCACACACACACACACACACCACACACACACACACACACACACACACCACACACACACACACACACACACACACACACACACACACACACACACACACTCCCACAGCCTTTTTGGTTTTTAGAGCTAGAAACTCAGAAGCAATTGATCTGGAATCATTTTGGGAGTGCAAACAATAAAACTCATGCCTCTGCTTATTCCTTAGGGGGAAAAATACACTTTGTTTCAACAGGTAAGCTGTTACTTTATAAATTCCCACTGCAATTGTACTCTAGAAAATAATAAAGAGAATCATGTCTTTTTATGTATCTCTCATATTGTTTATCCTTACCTTTATGTCAGAAGGAATATATGAGGTTGAAGCTGTAACCATTTCTGGATTATAAAAGGGAGGGTTTTAAATGACATGTTCATTAAAATTTAATAAACTTCATTTTCTGATGCCTGATATTCATCCTTAAGACCACTGTTTTGGTACGAAAGTCGATACCAGAGACATTTTACTACTGCCAAACATTCCACTCTATCTCTACAATAAAAGTTCTGGATCCAGGCAAGGACAAATCTTTTGCACACACAGAAGGCAATAGCTGTAATGGAGTTTGTTTGTCCAAGGAGTTCTTGGCTCTGTTGCACTGACAGTAACAGAAATGTGTTTGGAAGTCCCAGACCCAGTGAGATATGACTAGGAAGACAATGAAAAGAGCAGATGGATATCTTTACAGAGCAATAATTTCAGAACCACACTTGGGGTCATGCCCGTTTTTCCAAAGGAGGTGTGACAAAGGGAACAGACGAGGGGCAGTGAGAAAGGCATAAATCTCAGTGGTGAAAAAAGGCCCTTTTTACACTCTTGCAAATCCTAAAGGTTAAAATAAATATGGTTTTAATTGTATACGCATAAAAAACAGAAAGTTGGAAGGATTTCTTTATAGATAATGTATCACATTTAATGATAAACAGAATGGTTATCAGAGGTGTATTCAGCATAAAAATGCATATTCTTCGCTGTTATTGTCTGGTCTCTTGGAGTAGAAGATAGAATGGTTAAGATAGCAAGATAAAATCTACATTAGGACTGTTTTGGGGACTTTCTAAGGAGACTCCTGCCATGTGTCATTCTGTAGCTTTCTTGTTTTGTTCTTCAATTGTTCATAATCATCGCCATTTCTTACTAATGCAGTACACTGATATCACGTGGAGCTAATGAGACAACTTGAGACTATGCATCCCTGGCTTTTTACAGCTTTAATAGTCTAAAAGCATCGGTGTGTTTTTTAGAAAGTATCTTGAATTGTTTTGAGAACTAAGTACCTCTGTATCCTACCAATTTGGAGAAGGGCTAGTAGTGCGTTTAGTAACCCCCACTAACTTAGCTAGCCTTTGTGTGTTGTTGTGTGTGAGATGAGAAGTGCGTTTTGTGATGCAGAACTAAGTGTAGTTGTACTAGGTCAGGGTGGTGGATATCCACAGGACAGATGCTGGTTGTGATGAAATATGCACAACCCAAGAGGTTTTCTAGTAATAATTCATTGAGGATATCTGTATGTCTGTCTGTCTCTGTCTCTGTCTAACCTATATCATCTATATCTAGTCACCTATATCCATATCATCTTTATCTATAGGAATCATCTATTTATCTCCATCTATCTATCTATCTTCATCTAATCTCTATATATCTCTATCTTTACTCTATATCTCTATCTATCTATATTATTTATTATATCTAATCTATATCTATCTCTCTCTCTCTCTCTCTCTCTCTCTCTCTCTCTCTCTCACACACACACACACACACACACACACACACACACACACACACACACCTCAGTCACCTATATATGAATGACACGGTGGCATAGTAACAGTTCAGCAGGGTTTTTACACTTTCATATTCTTGAACAGCCATCATTACTCTCTGTCTCTAGAACTGTTTATATCTTAAGTTTAGCTCCTGCTACCACCCTACCATAGCCTTGATAATGCTGCAGTACACTCTGGAGCAATCTGACTCTTCGGGAACTACTCTGAGTAGAGTCAGATAGTGGCTGTCCTTTTTCGTACGACGTATTTCACTGTCATACTTCTCCCGAATGTCATCAATGCTGTACCAGAGTTTAACCCTTTTTCAGGATGCATGTGCATGCCATGCTTTGTGTATCCATGCATCTGTTGGTGGGCACTGGTGTACACATATCTGTTTGATCCCATGCTTTCCTATTCACTTTGGAATGTAGCTAGCAGTAGCATCGCTGGTTCCTGTGGCCATTCTAGATTAAAGCTTTGAGGACTTGCTGTTCTGTCTTACATTGCATATGCACCATTTTACGCTCCTACCAGCAATTGCACTAGGGTTCCAAATTTTCCATACCCTACCAACACTTATTTTCAATTTTGGCTTTTTTATATACTAGACATTTTAATGGCATTTTAAAATTGTATTTCCCTTATGAGAACAAGAAAAATTTGATGTACTTATTTGCCATTTGTATATCTTCTTAGGAGAAGCAACTATAACATCCTTATTTTTAAATTCTGTGTTTTTTTTGTTACTAGTATTTGCTTATATTTTGAATATTAATTCTTACAAATTCTCTTATTTGGAAACACTGACTTTTTTTAATCCTCTTGACACTACTTTTTAAAGATTAAAATCTCAAATTCTAATAGTCTAATTTCTCTATTTTTGGTGTCTATAGTTTTGTGATGGATGTTAGAGGCTGGACCATAGATGTAGCAATAGTTGAAGATACCGCTGGTAAATAAATGGATGTGTGAATGCAGTTGATATCAAGCTTCCTAGACTTTTAAACTCACAAAGTTTTCTGCCCTTTCTTGGATTTTTTTTAAGGCCAGATCTCATGTAGCTTAAGCTATTCTGGAACTTTCTTTGAAGTCAAGAACGAGCTCAAACTTCTCATCCTCTGTAAGTGTTGTGTCAGGGTCCCATTTCCCCATTTCTACATTTGGAGGAGAGCATGACCTTCCTGAGGTGGAATGATTCTTTACACTGATATAGAGAAAACAAGAAGAATGAACTTCAGGGCTCTAACTATGGCTGTCTGGCATCTCTGTGTCGTGATGGGAGAGTGAGGTGAATCCCGAAGACGCAGTTTGAAGGGCTAACTGGAGCTGCCCTTAATACAATGTTGGTTGGATTACTGTCTTATTCTCTCAAAAGCAGTAGGTAAGATAGCCAGATTTCCGTTTTCAGAACCAGGCAGAGCAGGCATGGAGAGATGCCCGTGTCTTAGCCTCAGCCGTCGAATAAGGTAGTGGTGCGCTGTGGAGCTTGAGGATGCCTGGGGTGTACTGTTTATTGCTTTGATCCCTTGGAGCCTGTCATTAATCCCTACATCCACGCCCCTTCTCAGTGTCCCCTCCCACAGCTCCTCCTCCCATGGCCCCTCCCTTCCATCTCTGGGATTGTTAAGGTCATGTGACGAGCAAATTCTAGACCACTAGAAAGCATTGTATGGAGGAGTAACTTGAATTCCCACCCTTATTTCCGCATTGTTGCCATTTTCTGAGAGACCCAAAGGTTCTGTGTGGAGATGAGAAGGCCCGGACGCTGTGCTTAGCCACCATTTACCTTTCATCCATGAGATGCTGGAGGAAAGCTAAAACGTGGTGGGGCATGCTGGACATGCAGAGGTGTAAATGTAACTTTTATTTGCTAGACGTAATGATTGTCTTGGAGGCTTACTACTGAATGACGTGGCACTTACTAGTTCTCTATGAAGACTGCCTTCCCAGTTCAGCTCGGCTGGTCTGGCTCAAACTGCTTTCCAAGATCATTGATTGAAACTGCCCCTCTTGACTTCTTACTGAATCGCTCTGCTTGACAAAACTGCTTTTCTGAACTCTACTCACCCGAACAGTTCTGTGTCCAACTGCACTGCACTGCCTCCCAACTCACTACTCTCTCCCTATAATGCTCTTAGGTAGCCTTTCTTTCCTGTCCTTGTAAGAGCTGGGCATGTCCTATCTCTTGACTCGTTCTGTCAAATCTTTCTCTGATTCATCATTTAGCCTGCCCCTCAAATAGAAGGTACTTTCAAACATGGCTACTTCCTTCTATGAAACAAACCTTAACTTCCACTGTTAGGGTTTAAAGGAGTGTACAAAGGCTGTGTCTGTATTCCAGCCAGATCATCATACTATAATTCAGGGCTTGTCTGTATTCTGGCTGAATCATATAGACCTAGTTCTTTGAATGTGATCCCTTGTAAGAGCAGCCATGTTGCCGGATTAAAATTCCTCTACGGAGAGGATAAACTAGTTGGACAGTGCAGCAAGTTAGGGTGTATTGGGCAGTGTGTGATGGGGATACCTGCACTAAGAGTGAATGAAATAGGAAACGAGGAGTTGTGATCGCCATTACCTTGAGGCATCGTTGAATGCTGGAGAGGAATCGACACTTGTTGCTTCATTTGCCAATCTTTCTAAGTCTGAACCCCTAGGAAACTAGTGGTGTTTAATATATTTAAAATTGAATTTTTATTCTATGCACATTGACCAATTAAGGATCTCTGTGCTGAGTTCTATCTACTACAAGAAGAGATGATGAGGGTGGGCATAGCAGAGCCGTAAGCCATTAAAAGTCTTTTAAGTATTATGTCCATTGAGCAGAATTGTAGTTACTGGGAGATCGAGTCGCTTTTCTTCATGACAAGTCTCCTGTGGTTTGACTGCACTCTAGGGAGGTTCCCAAGAGTTATTGGCTGCTCAACTAGATCAGATGGGGCAAGGAAATAAATAACTCGAAGTTGGGAGGGTGGACACAAGAGACTGCAAGAGGGTGCATATGACAGAGCTGAAGGAGAGAAGAATATGATCAAAATAAATCATATGAAATTTTTAAAGAATATTATTTAAAAATTGAAGATTGCAAAGACAAGTTGGGAATTTCCTTGGGTCTTAGTGCTTCCAGACACAAACCAGCTCTGAGAACTTGGGCTGTATAAACCTCTATGAACAGTAATTTCCAGTATATGATTTAGAAATTTTAGTTGAAATTCGTTTGGAATATGATTTGAGGTACTTGACAAATGACATAGTGCATAACTCTAGCTCTCTAGTGATAGCGATGAGTCACATACCAGAAACGGAACATTGTCAAAGGCTGCAGGAGAGTTTTATAAAGTGATTTCATGTTTTCTTCATGTTTCTCTATTCATAAGTATTGAATCATTTTCATAATGTACTTGGGGCTGCTGTGAGAAGAGAAACTCAAACATAGGAGAAAGGAGAAAGCACACAGAGACAGGGAAAACTGCAGTGTTTAGAACTGAAGGCTAGAGGCTCAGACACAGTGAGTGAAAGTTAGGTAAATGATCCTCCAAATGGCAAACGGTTGGTACAGGAGTTGGTTTTGATACAGCTGTAACAAATGTCAATCTTCTCTATGGAGCAGCATGCTGGAACTTTAGTGCATCGCTGCTTGGTGCCCAGTGGGCAGCAAGCACCTACTTGCCAGTGCCACTTTTTAGTGCATGTCCCTCTGCAGGATACTAAACTGCCTGCCATTATTTTGATGTTTATCAATATCAGTAGTTATGATACTGCCCAGTGGATTTTGTTTCAGGTAAAAGACACAAAGCAAGGTTAAGTAAGGGAAATGGAGACATAAGGAATAAGAGGAGGAAGGGTGAGAGGAGGGTGGGGATGCACAGAATCAGGAGGGAGGAGGGTGGGGATGCACAGGATCAGGAGGGAGGAGGGTGGGGATGCACAGGATCAGGAGGGAGGAGGCTGGGGATGCACAGGATCAGGAGGGAGGAGGGTGGAGATGCACAGGATCAGGAGGGAGGAGGCTGGGGATGCACAGGATCAGGAGGGAGGAGGGTGGAGATGCACAGGATCAGGAGGGAGGAGGGTGGGGATGCACAGGATCAGGAGGAAGGAGGCTGGGGATGCACAGGATCAGGAGGAAGGAGGCTGGAGATGCACAGGATCAGGAGGGAGGAGGGTGGAGATGCACAGGATCAGGAGGGAGGAGGGTGGAGATGCACAGGATCAGGAGGGAGGAGGCTGGGGATGCACAGGATCAGGAGGGAGGAGGGTGGGGATGCACAGGATCAGGAGGGAGGAGGGTGGGGATGCACAGGATCAGGAGGGAGGAGGGTGGGGATGCACAGGATCTGGGAGACAAAAATTTTGTGTCCTGCAAAATGAAAGGATTTCTTGTGTAACTCCATGTTGGGGAGTTGAGTAGCAAGCTTTCTCTGTAGAGAAGTTTTTGTCCAGCAGTTCATTTCCAGATTTTATGACGCTTTGTGACTAAGGAAACAACTCCTCGAAGAATCTGTAAGCATTTTTTTTTAAAGAAATTAATCATTGTTGAATGAAGAATTTTATTATAATTCAGAATCTTCTAGCAAGTGCCTAGAATAATTTACAATAAAAGTTGTTTGTATGTATGTATGTATGTATGTATGTATGTATGTGTATATTTGTATATATTCTCCAAATTGCTCATTTGCAAAACAAAATTCCAAATGTCATAAGAAATCTGATAGGTGTATTATTGCCTTCATTCTGTAAGATGTTTCACAGTCTTGTTAGAGCAAATCAATCAAAACTGCATATCAAATATTTTTCAAATAATGTATTTCTGAGGTAGTTCCTTTGGTGTTCTCTGTTCATCCCCCGCTCTGCTCACTGTCCAGGCTCCAGAGGGGAAAACACGAGGGGAGGGGCAGCTGTGCATCCGTGCACAGAGCTGTCTGACTTTCCCGAGAAAAGCTCTGGATACAAACAGAATTGTCCTTATTTGCAGTCATTCGAATGTTTTCTGTTTGTTTGTCCTGAATTTTGCCACATTTTCTTAGGGGTTACTAATAGAGATATAATGTCTTCTTACTAATTTTGTCTCTATAATCATTTCTAAGCTTGACTTTTCTGATATTTGAAAAAAAAACATACTCTCATAACGAAGGGTAAGAGATTTGTGGCTTGTTTACAATGCACTGCACCTCAGATGGTTTAAAACAAGATAATCAACACAGTCTTCCTGCTCGTTCTCACCAAGGGTCTATCAACCACTTCTTTTTTATTGGCTAAAAGAAATTCATTTGGTGAGAGTTGACATGCTAATGAGCAGTAATGTATGCCAAACACAAAGAGGGCAAGGATCACACACAGTCTCTTCAAAGCTCAAATAAATGGCGCAATAAAGGTTGTCGATAGGAACCACAGAGAATATTTAAATACTAAGTGTATTAAGTTTTGATTGGAGCAATCAGAGTAAAGTATAGAGTCATCATTTTGCGGGGAGCTCAAGTAGGCTACCGACTGAGATGATGGTGTATCTGGACTGTGCTGGATGATTACCGCAGAGGATCTTATTAGTTGCTACGTTCTTAGAAAAAAACAAAAAAGCACAGAGCAAAATTTCCATATCTAATAGTCAGAGAGTTGGCACATAACGTTCTACCTAAATGGAGATTCTGAATATAACAGATCCAGCCCTGAGGCATGTGCAAGCGCAGCAGCTTCCCTGGGACTTTATAGGTACTTCCGTCAATATGATAATAAAGTCCCAGAGATCAGGCAGAAAGGTACAACTACAGATTATGAGCAGAAGCTAGTTGGGGGTGGGGTGAGGGTGGGGCTGCTTATCTCTATGTCCAGTGCATGTAGTTTACAATCCTAGAGGTGAGCCAGAATCTATGTAGCTATTTATTGACTCTCCCACATCATCCTCAAATGCCGTGTTTGTCTTTAACTAGATTTAGTAGTGCACCTTATATCTCTTTAGATACATTTGCTGACTCTCTCTCTCTTCATCCATTACTTCCCCTCCTCCCAGCCACCACTCGCTTGATTTGATTTACAAGCTGTGCCCTTGAGAAATAGTATCTAGGCGCTATTCGTGTCCATGTTTCCTGTTCCAGTTCCACCAACTCCACACACATGCTTCAAATTAAAGGGTGACAGTCTCAGAGCATGCATGCAATGGGACCCCACCCTCACAGGTTAACCAGAAAGTTTAGTAGCCATGTAGATAAATTATCAACTAGCTGTTTTCATCATGGGAAGCACAGACGCTCTTGTGATGGTGAAGTACTCATCAGCATCCTATAAGATGAATTAAGAAGTGAGATATACAGAGGCAAAGGTGACTCTTGAGAAGGAGGGAAGCTGAGAGTCACAGGAGGGCGTTCATGGAAGGAAGTGACTGGGACACTGCTAAGATAAATGCTTTTCTTAACATTTCAGACGGCTATTCTTGATGGTCTATTTGACTGCATCTGAAATTAACCAAACCCCAAATGGCTGGGTACACTTGTGGGGGATTTTTTAAAACTGAATGTGGGCAGACCCACTTTCAGTCTGTATCTTTTGAGGTGGAAGGCTATACCTTTAACCTGGGTCACATCTTCTGCTGGCTGTCTATATAAAGGACACAGGAGGAGGGAGCTTGTTCTCTTGGCCTGATTGTCCATTCCTTCACAGGCAGTAGGGTCTGCTTCTTTAGGCTTATACTGAAGACTAGAAACATACAGCCTGTTTACTGAGCAACTAATGGATTCTTTGACCTTCCATTGGTAGATGGTCATTGTTGAACTACCTGGACCACAGCCTATAGGTCACACTCATACATGCTAAATGCAGCCCAGAGAATGGACAAGCACATGCATGCCATGCTGCAGTCAACTGTGGCATGGTAGCGCTCCCTCAGTGTGCACACTAGAGAAGAACAGGCATTAGCTTGTGTTTATTCAGTGCTTGAAGATGTTTTTTAAAAAGCCTTGAAGTATACTTGTTCTTTTTTTCTAAATAGAGTGTACTTGATTAACTCTTTGACCATATTCATTCTTGAAGCCATCATCGCCTCTAATATAATAGACATGCTGGGCACCCTTCAGTTTTCTGTGTCTCCCTCTATGACCATAAGCAGGTACCTCTTCTCCTTCACTCCTCCTCTTTCCCACAGTTCCAAAGCAGCAGATGGTTTACTCTCTGTCCTTGTGGTTTGTAGTTTCTCTTAAATGTTTTTTCAGTTTTTGTGTGTATTTTTAAAAATGTGCTTTGCCTGCATGTATGTTTGTGTCTAGTGACTTTATTAGACTGAAAAGGCACCAGATTCTCTGGAAGAGGAGTTACAGTTGTGACAAATGGGTACTGGAAATCAAAACCAGGTCCTCTGAAAGAGCAGCCAGTGTTCTTTCTTACCTACTGAGCCATCTCTCTGGCTTCTAATTTGTATTTTCTAAAATTTTACATGAACGAGACTACACAGCTTTAGAGTGGCTGTTCTAAGGTATGCAGACATTCACTGAGGTGTATATAGACTTTGATTCTCATCGATCTTGTATAATTCATTTTATGGAAAGCTCTTGACAATAAAAAATTTAAAAAGTAGTTCACACATTTTAATAAGATGAATTTAATAGAACAAATTCAACTAAAAATTCTTTTAAAAAAACCCATAATTTCCAAGTACTTAGGAATTTTCCAAAGATTATTTCCATGTACTTAGATCCATAAAAAGTTGGAAGCCAAATGGGCTGTGCTTTGATTATGGTCTATGGTGGCAGATGTCTCAGAAACACCTGAAAAGAACATATATGCCATTGTCAGAGCCATGCTCTATGAATGCCCACTAAGTCAATTCATGGGATTATTCACATATTCTATACTTTCAGAATTTGTGTCTGCATGTCCTATTGTGATGAAAATACTTGCTGGAATTAATATTTTATTTCTACTGTTTATACTTTGTACACTTTCAAGCTTGATCGTCAAGTACAAAAATATTTAGGATTACTATGAGCATTAATGAGTATATCCTTTTACCTTTATCATTGTAAAATCATCTTTTGATCACTGGTAATACTCTTTGTTCTGAAATTTGCCATTTAGCACAGAAATAAGTACTTCAGATTTCTTTTGATTAATTTTAACACAGCACATCTTTTCCAATTTGATCACCTTTAACCTTTGCTTCTGCACATGATTAGTGCTTTCTGGGTGAACATGCACACTGGATCTAGCCTTAGCTTCATAGTATTGCTGTTCATTAGAAATAACTGGAACACTTACAGTTACCGTGTTCCTCATCATGATTATATTTGAATGTATTTTCCTATTCATTATGTATTATTTTTATCTGTTTTACACTGCACTTAGGATCAGTTTAGTATTTTATGGCTCTAACTTAGTTAAAGAATTAATTTTTCTTTTACTTTAGGTTTTGTAGTGTGCATTTTAAAACATAAATGAAATGTCACATCAAATGACATGTTATTGGAAGCTTAAAGTGATGCTGCCATTTGTCCTCTTGCAACTACGTTTTTATAATCCCCCTTTGAAAACAGTATTTACTGCAGCCTTATTATATTTATATGATATCTATATTATAATATTTATGGATATTTACAATATTTTAAGTCACATATTATATAATATGTATTCGTACATGCACAAATATAAATATATAAACATAAATAAATATAACATATTAAATAACATCTAATTTGCTAATAAATGATAAATTTATATAATATACATTGTTTATATTATGTAATAGTATATTATATAAAGTACTATATGTACTACAATATTTACTCTGTAACCTTTTGTTTTTCAGCTTAGATTGAAGATAGTCAAAAGAGAGTGTAAGACATAAGGAATACTTTACATTTATTTAATATATTTAATATTTATATTCCTTTATCAACATAAATTATGTTCTATTTTAAAATTTTTGATGCTAAGTAGTTATACATATGCTATAAAGTACTAAAAGGTAGTACTAAAAAGTACTACCTTTTTAGAAAACATTTTTTCCCTTGGTAAATGTTACGTTGCCCTACACATATGACTGCTTAACCTAAAGGATTTACATCTGTAATGGTCAAGATGTCCTCGTTCTGTCTACTGGCTGCCTTGGGATCTGAATGTATTAATGGGCTTCTCTATATGATACAAATGTAAATGTTGCATGTCAAATAAAATACCAAAAAAGAAAACAATGTTTTTCTCCATCATGACAACTTTAACTGTAGATTTTAAGAACATGAGATTTTTCATATTGTTTTCCAATGTACTCTCTTTATTCAAAACCTTTAAGGAGTATGTGTAGGAGCATCATAGGGATCCTGTAGCAAGTAGTTTATAGGTAAAAATAAACCTATAATATTAGTCTCACACTAAAAGATGGAATTCATTCTGTATAAACTCTCACATTGCAAGTCTGTGGTTGAAATTATTCTTCAGCGTATGAGATACACCTTGCTCCAATTAATAACGTCATGCTACTCACTATAAAAAACCCCAAGGGCAGGCAAGCGAAGACAGGGTTAGCGTTACTTTCAGGATCCTTGGCTGTAACCCAACCCATTGACTTCATCACCGCTCTCTTCCATGTTGAAAAACGAATTTCACTCTCTGTGGCTTGGATTTGTGGTTCATATCGTTCCATCAACATTGAAGACAAGTCTTCGGGTTCAATACTCCAAACATCTATCCCTTCTGCAGCTCCGGCTGCCATGGCTGCTCCCAGGGCTGTGGTTTCGGGCATAACAGATTTAACTACCGGAATGTGCAGAATATCCGCCTGGAGCTGCATGAGAATCTTGTTGTTGGTCATTCTTCCATCTACCCGCAAATGACTGAGTGGAATCCCACAGTCGCGGTTCATGGCATCCACAATCTCTCGGGTTTGGAAACAAACGGCTTCTAACGCAGCAAAGGCAATGTGGCATTTGTTGGTGAACTGAGTGAGACCACAGATTATCCCTCTTGCACTGGGTTCCCAGTAAGGTGCATACAACCCAGAAAAGGCTGGGACAAAGTAGCAGCCGTAGGCCGTGCCTACCTCTCTTGCAAGATCTTCAACTTCCCCCGAGGACGTTATAAGTTCGAAATTGTCTCTTAGCCAGCGAATAACAGCACCAGCTATAGCAACAGATCCTTCTAAGGCATAAAAAGTTGGCCTATTTTTGCCTAGTTTGTAAGCCACTGTGGTCAGAAGGCCATGTTCAGAAAATACACATTTCTGGCCGGTATTGCATAGTAAAAAACATCCGGTTCCGTACGTGTTTTTGGCTTGACCTTCCTGGAAGCACATTTGTCCCACTAAAGCAGCAGACTGATCCCCCAAACATCCAGATATTGGCACGCCTTCCAAAGCCCCCGATGTCATCTGGCCGTAGATCTCGGAAGAACTGTGTACATTTGGGAGGATGCTCATTGGAATGTCAAAAAATTTACAGAGTTCTTTATCCCATTCCAAAGAGTGGATGTTGAAAAGCATCGTTCTGCTCGCATTTGTTACATCGGTACAGTGGATGCCTCCGTTGACTCCTCCGGTCATACACCAGATGAGCCACGAGTCGATGGTTCCAAACAGGGCTCTGTCTTCCTCAACAGCCTTTTGAATGGGGTTTAGGTTGTCCAGCATCCACCGCAGTTTCACAGCACTGAAGTAAGTGCTAAGTGGAAGGCCTGTCTTAGACTTGACAAAGTTGCTATTCCCTGGGATTTTCTTATTGAGACTCTCCACAGTAGACTGGGTTCTGAGATCAAGCCACACCACGGCATTGTATAGGGGTTCTCCCGTGAACTTGTCCCAGACCACAGTGGTTTCCCGCTGGTTACTCACGCCGATAGCTTTAATCTTGGAAATATCAATGTTCGCCTCAGTAAGTTTCTGGCAAGTTTTCGCTATGCATTCATAGACAGACTGAAGGATTTCCTTGGGATCTTCCTCCACCCATCCTTCCTTCGGATACTCTTGTGTCAGCTCCACCTGATGACTGCCGACTAGTTCTGCTGTTTTGGAATTGAAAACCAGAAAGCGAGTGGAGTTGGTTCCCTGGACCACCGCTCCCACCAACGGCTCCTCAGGAGTTTCCTTGGGGTCTGCCATGAAACTGGTCAGTGGATTGCGGCTCAGGGATGGTTTCCCTGGTGATGCCAGTTAGGAGGGGGAACAACAGCCAGTCAGGAACGCTGGAGTGCGCAGGCGCAGGCGCAGGTGCCAGTCCAACAGCTTCAGCTCAACCCCCTCCCCAAGCCCCGCCCCTCACCTCTCCAAGCCATTTCCAGGAATTTGTAAGAAAATATTCAGTATGCTCTGAACTCGAGTATGTGTGGCTCTGTATTTGTGCCCTCCCCCCGCTTTCTACCTATGAGACATCCTTAACATTTAGTATTGAAAGCAGATATGTGGAACATGAATTCTCCCAATGTTTGGACATCTGAAAATTATTTTGTCTTAATTCTTTTTGGGTTTAGATTTCTAACTTCCTTTCCCACTCTTTCCTTTTAAAAACCATGGAGCAAGGGGTTGGGGATTTAGCTCAGTGGGAGAGCGCTTGCCAAGCAAGCGCAAGGCCCTGGGTTCGGTCCCCAGCTCAAAAAAAAAAAAAAAACCAAAAAAAAAAAACAAAAAAAACAAAAACAAAACAAAAATAACCATGGAGCAGTTACTCTAACAATCTCATTTCCCATCTCAGATTTGTTTCTGTCATTCTTTAGCTTGGTTTTCTCTGACTGCTTATAGAGTTTTCCTTATTGCTGGTTTTGTTGTTCGTTTTTTAAAACAGGTATATTTTCCCATCAGTTTTATCATGGTGTGATGAATTGTGGATTTTTTTTTCTCCCTCTTGTTTGGTTTTCCTCCTTTCTGTTCTTGGTATTTATTGTGTCACCTATCTGCAGATTTATAGGTTCCATCAAATTAGGAAAATTCTGGTCATCATTTCTTCCAATATTTTCTTTGTTTGCTCCTTTAAGGTTTCAAACCTCACACACTGGGCTTGTCTTACAAATTCACTCCTTCTACTGGTCTTAATGATATTTTCCTGTCTGCATTTAAATGCATGGTTTACAATGGCTCCGGCTTCAAGTCCACTGACCTCCAGGTCTAAACCCGCAGTTAATTCATCTGTGGTATTTTTCCACTTCAAGTGTAGTTTTCATTCCTAGAAGTTCAATTTAGGGACTTAAAAATATCTACCGAACTTGTCTTTAACGCGTGGGGTAGAGTCAGAATAGCTTTTAATGTCATTTTCTGCCAAAACTACCACCTGTGTCAGTTTCTGTTCGACTTCATCTTATTGATTGCCTTATAGCTTGTATGCCCAAGTGTCTTGGTACGTCTGACGGTTTTTGATTACAGATAGGTGCTGTGGAGGTGCTCACCTGGCTGATGGCACATTTGCATCTCTGTCAGTCTTCCGGATCTCTGTTCTCAGATGTGTATCAGTCACTTGGAAACAGTCGCTTCTCTCCAGTTTTACTTTAAATTTTGGAAAAAAAAAATTTTTGGCGATTTTATACATACAAGAATAATGTGTTTAGATCACACCTACTCCTCACAAGATCTACTCCAACTTCTCTCCAGTCACACCATCCTCCCCCCAGCTTCAGGTATTCTTCTTATATTTCTGGTTGGGAGCCTAGCCTTTAACGGCTGAGCCATCTCTCCGGCCCTCATGTATTCTTCTTAAAACCCCTTGAGTCTAACTCACCCTGCCTCTGTGTTCATGGTTGTAGGTTCTTCTCCCACGATGAACACCTTACCTTAGGCCATCCTCATAAAGAAAACTCATTCTTCCTCTTCCCGTAGCCATCAAGGGACAGTGCTCCTCAGCTAGGTGTAGGAGGCCACATGAGCTCCTCTCCACCACTGACTTTGATCCCAGGATATGGAGAAATCAAAATAGAAATGACCTGGGAATGTCCTCCCTGCTCCTTATCTTTCATAGACTAGAAAGACCCAGGGCAGTATTGGGTTGTGGGTGGTGGGAGGGGTATCAAGAGTGTTAACCCCACTGTGAACTTTGCAAGCTAGAGTAATGACACATTTGGGGAGACATGAGCATCCGTGGTGCAACTGTGGCCTACACATGATGGTGACAACCAACCAACAGCCTTTGATCAAGATTTAAGGCCCTCCCCACAGGATGTAACTCATCCCTGTAACTATAAATCTTCCCAAGCTCATGTCACGGTCTCTAGGAAGAACACACTACTATTATTCTGCCAAAGGGGCTTAGCATCAAACTACCTTCTGAAGTCAACTCTCTACACTTAGATTAGCGCAGATCTCAGGCCGCATCAGAGAAAGCGTTTTTTGGCAGTGGATAGTGATTTATACAGAGGTTCAAACCTTCTCTAAGCACAGAGGTTAATTGAGAGTGGAGAGTGCTACAAGGCTCAGAAAACATCATGGGAAAGGGAAGAGAAACTCTGTAGAAACCAGAAAGAGAGGAAACACCCAAAATGGGATCTTCTGAACATGGTAGGGCTGTTGCTTGTATAAACTCACAGCAGCTGGGGTTACCTTTTTAGAGATTCACACTGACAAGTTCAAGTCCACTGCATTCCAACTTTACTTCTAAAATTGTTAGAAGAAATACAGGCAATGAGTAATTATTCTCCTTGGTATTAAAAAGATTGTATGTGTGTGTGTGTGTGTGTGTGTGTGTGTGTGTGTGTGTGTGTGTGTGTGTGTGTGTGTGTCTGTCTGTGTGTCTTTCTGTGTCTGTGTGTCTGTGTCTGTGTATGTCTGTGGTGTGGGTGTGTCTGTGTCTGTGTGTCTGTGTATGTGTGTGTGTGTGTGTGTGTGTGTGTGTGTGTGTGTGTGTGTGTGTGTGTATACTCTAAGCAAATGATGTTTTGTGGCTGGTGGGAACAGTCTTAGCTCCAAGTCCTGGGCTCATATCCAATCCTTTTCTTGCCCTGTGCATTTCTCAGCCTCAGGCATTTTCTTCATAACGGAGCGTGGATCAGTGCTGAGCTGAATACTCTGGGTGCTCTCTGAAACAACTCCTTTACCCCTGGCACAGCTCTACTTTCCTTTGTGCACCCTGCACAGGTTACCTACCTCAGTATCTATGAAAGATCAGCTCTGGGTCCTCGGTATTCACTTCCACTGTGCTTCACCTGGGTAACGTATTCCTCCGTGGCTCAAAACAAGGCAGTGAGCTAGTGGTGCCCACACCCATGCTCCTCACTCTCAAGAATTGCTTTCATGCTCTGGCTTTATGCATGACTGTCATGAATTTTATAAATCACTTCATATATATGTTTGTTCACCTTTTAGTTGTTTCATGTGAGGAGGTAGGCCAGTCTTTTCCATTTCATGTTGGCCAGAGTAAAAACCCACTTAACGAAAACTTAAAATTTTCTATTATCTGTGAAGTTGGTGATTAAAAAGTACTTAATAATCAGTTACATTTTATTTAATAGCCAATAAATGACTGGTATCAATTTCTACATTAGCACATACATGGGGTCTGAGTAAGCTTAATGATGAGACTCGATTTATTCTTAGTGGGAACCAAACAGAAGAGTACAGAGAATAAGGCAATGTACTGAGATACTGGGATTTCATTATCTTCACTGGATCTTATTTCCCATTTAAGCAAACCCTTCGGGAATTATAAAGCGAGGCAAAGAAGGGTAGCATGTGGGTGCAAGTTGGATGGTAAGGGACAGGAAAAACAAGGAGCTGCCCAGATTTTCTTGGTCATGTCTCCCTTCACTTTAAAACAGTCTGTCAGGGCCACTTGCCAGTTTGTCGGACTCTATCTTTCTGGGTTTTCATGCAACATACTATATAAACTGCTTTTAATTTTTCTCTTCATGTGTTTAACAATAGAGAGACATTTTAGGTTCAAAATAATATATTTAATAAGACGATTTAATCCATTTTCCTTTATATACATTTTTCCAATCACACCAAAATATACAAACTCATGTTCTCATCCACCTTAGTTCTTAAGTCTTACACTATTTTAAAATTTTTCTCTTGAGGGTAAGTACTTAACTATAAAGTCTTCTGATGATAAAAGAAATGGATTATGCACTGCCACTGACGGCAAGTTATAGTCACTGAGTCATCACATGAACGTCACGATTCAGTTTAGGAAGTTGACTGACTGAGTTTCTTGAATGAAAGCTGACAAAGAGTGTTTAGAGACAATTGAACCAAAAAGTAAAAAGCTTAAAGCTTCCCAGGTGATCATATTACAGTCAGATGATACTGGGCTCAGACATAACCCCTTCTTAAAGTCTTTATTGATATTGACATTACAAAGTTTTAAATTCATCCATTCATTCAATAATTTATCCAATATGTTCTGAGGATTGTTTGTGATGTTTTTGATAGATATGGCCTCCATACCTATTCTCACACCCATACACATCTATTTAAATGCTTGGCCCAAAGGGAGTGACACTGTTAGGAGGTGTGGCCTTGTTGGTGTAGGTGTGGCCTTGGAGGAAGTGTGTCACTGTGGAGGTGGTCTTTGAGGTCTCATATATGCTCAAGCTATGCCCACTGTGGTACATAGTCTCCTGCTGTCTGTGGATCAAGGCGTAAAACACTAAGCTCCTCCAGCACCATGTCTGCCTGCAGGCTGCTATGCATCCTGCCATGATAATAATGGACTGAACCTCTGAAACTGTAAGCCAACCCCAATTGAAATGTTTTCTTTTCTAAAGCACTGACACAATCATGGTGTCTCTTCACAGCAGTGAAACCGTAAGACAGTTGTTCTATGTTTTATTGTAGGCAATAATATAGTGCTGTGTAAAACATTGCCCTTGTCTTTAAGTTAGAACCATACCAATTAAACTGACTTGTCATTAATGGTCCATCTTCCAGTGCATACCCTGTTACTGAGGGCAATTTATTTTAGCTATTTCTTTTCCCACATCAGCACCCCTATATTTTAAGTTCAATGAGGACATGGGGTTGGGGCTATTATATTCAATCCTTTATTTACAGCTTGACTCAAACCTAGGATATCAAAAAGTTTGTTAAGTGAATTAATGAACACTGATTATGATCCTCACTTGGTTAAATAATTATGATAAAGTCAAGATAATTTACTTGTATTTATTTTTACATAATAGCCTAGCATCCATTATAAATTGTTATATGCGACCAGTTATCCTTAAAAGGGCAATTTTGAAGTTTCACTTTGGGAGTCATTAGAAAAGTATGCTGATTGGTTAATTGCCTTTGTTAGAGTTATCAAAAAAAGACAGAGGGAGGAATTATTTGAGAAAAAATTAATATGAAAGAAAACTCAACTTCTAAGACCTGGGAACTTCTGCAAGGAAAATGCTTAATTTGCTTCTCTGAACTACAGAAAATTGTCTTGAACTCCTGTTTGCCCAGGGAAACCACTTGGGTTCCTAATATGAGAAGCTTGTTTTACATTTAATATTGAAACTTTAACATTGGACTTGTCCTGCACTCCAAGTGAAAGAGAAAAGGTGTGAGAGGGGAAATTAAATTTTTATGCAAATTAAAATTATTCTATAAAACGCAGAAGTATTAATAACTCACTGCGAACACAGCAAGAGGTTAATAAAAGCAGGGCAGGTGGGTTTCACAAATATCCGCTTCCATTAGGTTATCAGAGACACTCTGAGACAGATGGCACCTGGGACAGTAGCCCGGTGATGAGATCAGGCAAGCTTTGTGCAGCTATTTTGAACGGGTATCCACATCCACAAAGACCTTTATGGTCCATTGTCATATCCTTACCTCCGTTATACTGGGTAATCAATTACTTCATGGAAGATCGTCTCAATTAAGAATGTCCTTCCAGCATTGCTTAAAATATTCTCCATTTTTATCAACTAGCTTTTGGCCAGGTTTGTCTGATCATACCAATCAAAACAAGAAGCCAAGTGTCTGTCTGCATTGTATTGGTCCAGGTGTAATGTGAAACAAATCATTTCTAAGATAACTTTTAAAGTTATAACTTACTAATTGTCCTGCTGACCTTATGCTTTAACTATGGTTCAGGAGATTTGCTAGTTTGAAAGACTGTAGAGCCAGTAAATGCAGTGATGACCATTTGAGGTACTTTTAATTCTTGTTTTTCTTGCGTTCTGTTGTTCACTCTGAAAGCATGAACTTTAATTGGTCAAGGAAAACATCTCATTATTGGAGAGAGTATCAGGATGAATGAATGGTGTTGCTGGTAGCTCAGAATACCATAGGACAGTTCCAAGTTAGCAAGCACCTGCCTCTCTGAAAAAAGAGCTTGGCTCTTTATCTTTTTTTTAAATTTTATTTTTCTTGAGTATTTTATGTATTTACATTTCAAATGTTATCCCCTTTCCCACTCTCCCATACCTCCTTCCCCCTACAATGATTCTATCGAAGATGCCCCCACTTCCACCCACCCAGTCCCACCTCAACACCCTGGCATTCCCCTACACTGGGGAAATGAGCCTTCACAGGACCAAGGGCTTTTCCTTCTACTGATGCTAGATAATGCCATTCTCTGCTACATATGTAGTTGGAGTCATGGGTCCCTCCTCTTTGGTTGGTGGTTTAGTCCCTAGGAGATCTGGTGGGGTCTGGTTGGTTGATATTGATGTTCTTTCTATGGGGTTGCAAACCCCTTCTGCTCCTTTTCTCTAACTCCTCCATTGGGGTCCCCTTGTTCAGTCCAATGGTTAGCTGCAACCATCCTCATCTGTATCAGTAGGGCTGTGGAAGAGCCTCTCAGGAGACACCCATATCAGTCTCCTGTCAGCAAGAGCTTCATGGCATCAGCAATAATGTCTGGGTTTAGTGGCTGCAGATGGGATGTGTCCCCAGGTCAGGCAGTCTTGGGATCTACTCTGTGTCCCTGTATCTCTTCCCATGAGTATTTTGTTCTCCCTTCTAAGAAGGACTGAAGCGGGGTTGGGGATTTAGCTCAGTGGTAGAGCGCTTGCCTAGCAAGCGCAAGGCCCTGGGTTCGGTCCCCAGCTCCGAAAAAAAGAAAAAAAAAAAAAAAGGATTGAAGCATCCACATTTTGGTCTTCCTTCTTAGCTCTTTATCCTTAATGAATCCCATCACCCTCTTTTTTAAATGGCTCAGCCATTCTGACACACCCACAGGCCCATTTTGGAATACTGCCCTCCAAGGTCATGTAGCTTTTGAACTTGCTAGTCTTTCCTAAGTGAAGGCCAGTGTAACCTATCTGTAAGAAGATGGTCTTCCATGGGCCTCAATGTGAACTTTCAATTATAAACTGAGCCTCATGGAAACCATGACATAGATATAGAAGTTGATGGGAGCCTACTAAGCCAGGTTAAAGAAGATGAGCAGTGTATATGGTTGGTTTCTTCCTGAAGACATCATAGAATTGCATAGTGGCCAAGCCTCAGAGTCAAACATCCATGTATAACTAACTAATCTACAGCCAAATAAAGATTGCCACCTGCCCCTTCCTGAGGTCTCCCACCCCTTAAATAAAGATAATTTAAAATTTGATTTCTGGAGGAACAATAATAATTAGCATTTTTGTAACATAACATTATTAAAGTAGGCTGAATAATGATCAGAAGTGAGTAGGTAGATGAAAAGACGTGAGGAAGTTATTATAATAAGAAATGTTGTTTCTACTTGATGCTTATAGTGGTCTGGTGATGAAAGTATTTCAATTTTTTTTTGTACGTTTGTTAATGTGCTTAATACAGTGTTGGTGTGTGTGCTGCCATTCTGTCCCTATAACAAAATATCTGAGATAAGTAACATTTAAACAGAAATTATTTAATTTGCCTAAGTTTTAGAGGGTTGAATCCATTACTTAGGCTCTTATAGGATTTCTAGGTAGCAATTGCGGGAGTGTATATCAAGGAAAGTGTCTCCTTGGCCAAATAATGTAACCCCCTCCCCATTATTTTATCACCAATGTCAGAAGCACCTCCCACCAGGCTCTTCTTCCTAAAGATCTATCTTTTCCCATGGCACCATGCTGTGGGCTCCATTTTAACCCATGGGCTTTCGAAGGACAGTTAACCTTACTGCTATAGCAGCTGGGAAACTGCAGCACAACTAAGAAGCTGATGGGACTGCAGAACATAATTAATGCAAATCCATCCCATGAAGCTTCCTATGTTTGCACAAGGAGGGGCACAAAGTCACTGAGAGATTCAGTGCCGAATAACCGAGTTATACTTTTTCATCCCAATAAACATATCCATTCTGAATTATTTTAATTAAGATAATTGCCCTTTTATTGTAGGCATTTTCTTTCGCTTTTTATAAATTCTGCAAATCTCAGAGGGCGGGGACAGCTGCCTGTTTTAACTGCTTGGCTTTTTACCACCATTTCGGATACCCAAGTGTACTGATCCTTGGTTTTATCACAAGAGTAGGACTCATTGTGAGAGGTTAGAATTTACTAAAAGTCATGAATCCTTAGTCCTGATTTAAGTGTGGCCGGACGATAAGGGCATTTGTTCAGATTGTTTGTAGATAGGCCATCTGACTATTTCAGGCTGTGTCTTAACTGATACATCATCACAGTTGGCAATCTTCAAAACACGGATGCATTTTTCTACATGCTGTTCCCAAATGTGCTGGACCAGCTGTTGAGAGCCATGCTATCCAATCGCCTGCAAGACCTCTTCTTGGACCACAAATCACCTCACACACGCTCTCTCTTTGTTCTAATGAAGAATGGAAAATTTAAAACAAGCTACTGTGGTTTATTACTCCTGTTCTCTCTGTTAAGTGTGGGCCATGGGAGTCACTGCAATTCACATTTGGAAGGCACGACTTTCTAGATAAACATCCATGATGGGCTAGCCAATGGACATAATATTCTGAGATCTAAAAGGAATTTTCTAAACAGTCGAATTTTGGAATTTTTGAGTGTATCTACCTATGTGCACACTCATGTTCTATATCATCTTCCCAATGAAAATTGCCCTGACACCGATCTCAATGTTAATGTATTCCTGTTTACATTTGACTTTGGAATATGTTACAGCTAATTATTACACAGGATGAAAGATCAGAGGCCTGAGTGAGGTGCTTGGGTTTATGAACAAAGGGAGCCCAATTCAGCATCTTGGCTGTGGGCCCAATGATTGTAATCACGCATCTTGAAACTGGTAGGATCTTTGCATTTTATCTATGTGCTTGTTTGTTGGTGTGCTTGTTTGTTTGTTTGTTTTCACCCCTCATTTTTAAAAGGGGGTTGGGAAAGGGGTTAAGGGTTTGAAGGGGCTGAAATTTCCCCTTGAACATGATGTCAATATGTTGGCATGCCTCCTTTTATTAAGATGCCATCCAACTGATAACAAGTCCTGCTGTGTTTTACCAACATAAAAAATTAGACTGGAGACCGAAGAGCGGCAGGTGGCTTTTGGCACCAAGAAATAATCACACTTGATGTGGAAAGTAAAGTAAAAGGAGCCATCTGTTCACCACAGGAGGACGTGAAAAATCACATTAACATATTGTCACTAACATCATGAAATACACAGTTAATAATAAATTTAGTTATCAAGGCAAGTCGCATTTGAGACTCTGAAAATCCAGAATGTGGAAGATGCTCATTCTTGCCCACCCCCATCTGATTTATTTATTTATTTATTTATTTATTTATTTATTTAAGAACAAAAAAGTATCCAAGTTTGAAATGCTTCTGGGGGAGAGAGAGAGAGAGAGGGAGGGAGAGGGAGAGGGAGAGGGAGAGGGAGAGGAGAGGGAGAGGAGAGGGAGAGGGAGAGGGAGAGGGAGGGAGGGAGGAGAGGGAGGGAGGGAGAGGGGAGAGGAGAACAGTGAAGTGTTCTCTTTTGAGTAAAGAAGCCACCCATGAGGATGGATACAATGCCACATTACTTTAATAACTTTGTACCTGGATGGGAATCCAGATATTGGATGATATTTCTTACAGAAGAAATGTTATGTCCCCTGTGACAGATGCTAGCTGACAGAGTGCTGCCAGGGAGAGTTCGTGTCTGCTGTCTTTCTTTGATGGGCATTACCTTGAGTTGAAGTGTTCCCAAAGAGTATTTTTCTGATGACTCCAGCGCTGAAAGCCTGTTCATAATTCCTAGGAGTTCGTATCTGTTAGAGCAACATGATAGGAAGGACCACTTTTACTTGTTCTTGTGCACGTGATGTTTACATATGCCAATTAAATAAAGGAGCCACAGATTTTGGGGTGTTAAAATGAACCTGAAAAAAAAAGCCCCATGGTATTAACAGTAATTGATTCACCATCACTTCTATGACAATGGTTCTCAAACTTTCTAATTCTGTGGTCCTTTAATGCAATTCCTCATGTGTTGACCTCCATCATTAAATTATTTTGTTGCTACTTCATAACTATAATTTTGCTATTGTTATGAATTGTAATGTTAATATCTGATATTCAAGATATTTGATATGCTACAATGGCAGAAAGTGTCCACTGACTCTCAAAAGGGTCATGACCCACAGGTGGGGAACCACTGACCTGTAGTCACCTGTGCTTTCCAGTATCTAAGACATTCCTAGTGTGCCAGCAAGTGTGACTAACCTATATTATTGTTTGGACACGAAGACCTATGCTCCAGTATTTTAGAAAATAACTGGTCATATACTAGATGGTTCTGATAAGTTTCGTGTTGATTGCTGGTCTTTACTAAGATATCTTTTGATTTTCTAAGAGCAGCAATATAATGATAAATACAAAAATATAATGATAAACACAAAAATATAAAGGTAAATACAGAAACATAAAATAGCAATAAAAATATCTGTGTTCATGAAAGGAACACTGGGATAACAATCAGAATTTGAGTTTCAGCTTTGATTTTTAACTAGCTTTCTCATCATTTGTGGGTCAACTAATTCCTCTGGTTATTTTATCCTCCATGAGTAAAGTTAATGTAACCTTGAAGTGAACATGTTTTATTCAAAATGTGAGAATGTTAAGAGTATTGTCCAGTAACACTCGATCTTTGTTTTAAGTTTACAGAAGTGAAATGATATTTAAGAAGCAATCAGTTTGTTGTTTACTGAAAGAAATGGAATTATGCTCAAATGTGTTATATGAATTTGGTTGGCCAACTTTCATCTAGGCAATGGGAGGCAGGTTAGGACAGCATATGGCAGAAGCCTGCTGTTTTGGGGGTGGACTGTTGGGGGACTTTTCTTCAGTCTATAGTGTATATGTCCCTGAAGGGGAAAGCTGAAATTTAATCATGACAGGAGCATTTATTCTGCCCACTCTCTCCCATTATCTTTGCTTCTGTTCAGGTCATTCAAGGTAGTGGAGATAGATGGAAAAGAGATGTCCATTCTGTCTTCCTTTAGAAACATCTCTGAGGAAGAGCAAAATGCTACCCTCCTGGAGTGCTGACACTGGGTCTGCTGTCTTCCTAGGAACAGTTGCAAGCCTACTCCTATCCTCTAGCCATCTTGGGTCACATGATGACTTACTTAGATATGTAGTCCTCTTCTTCCTCTTCTTCTCTCCAAAGAAGCTTGAGTCCATTTTCCTTCCTCATAACTTTTATCCATAATGCTGTTTTTGATTGATTTTATAGTGTCCAATTGTGCCATGTTCTTCCCTTCTAGGGCAGGCATCCCTTTAGACAGAATTGTCCACTGTATACCTTCTCTGCTGGGCTGTAAGGCTCATTAGAGGCTACCTGGCTTGGTCCACTGCCTGTCTGGGTCACTAGGTAGGTCACTGGGTCACACATAATTAACAAAATGGCAGGCAGAGAGAGCCATTTAATAGGTAGCCTACCCAACTATAAGGTTTTGTTGTTGTTTTATTGAGTTTAGTTGAAAACAGTGGGTTTTGACATCTTCAGCATTGCATAGTCACCTGTAAATTCTCAGGTAGACAGTAGGGAACTGGTCTAGAAGTCATCCATCTTCCTAGAAGCATGGGTAGAACTGTGCTAAGGTTTCTTTCATGTAATTAGGATGTACATCAAAATACATCATTGGTCTTCCAAAGCTCTTAATTTTTCCCTATATGTTTCCGAAAAGTCTATTTCTCTGACCGTGAATAACATACTTCAAACAAATTTAGTTGCTTCTAGGGTAGCAAGTCACTTTGTAATGTTGAATGTTTTAGAATACGTGTGATTCATTCTAGATAATCAGTTGAATGTAACGACAAAGTTTCTTAAAATTTCCTTGTATTCTCAGGCATTTCCCAAATCTGTTACGGCAGTTAAGTCGAAGCACTGGCAAGCTAACCTTCAAGGCCTCACTTCACTGAGGTTACTCGGCCTAGAGAAAGTGGGGGTGGGGGTGTTAATGAGGAAGGCCACCATAGGCAGAGATAGTGAGCATTGGGTCTACAGTTGGTGTGCTGCTTGGAGAGATTTCAGAAGTTAGGGTTCAGAGTCTTGCTGGGGGAAGTACGTCATTCAGGATGGGTTTGTGAGTTACTATCCTGTGATGCTTTCTGTTCTCTCCCTTTCACCTGGTGTCCAAGGAAATGTGATTAGCCAGTTTCCTGCTGCCCCCTGACATGGTGGATGCCAATGAATGCCCTGGAACTGTAAAGCCAAAATAAACACTCTCCCTTAAGTTGCTTCTGGACATGGCGTTCATTGTTACTGTAGCAGAAAAGTAACTGATACAACAAAAGAAGTTTAATTTAGTAGATGAGTATCTGGCAATTTTTTAAAATACCAATATCTCTCTCTCCCTCTCCCTTCCTCTCTCTCTCTCTCTCTGTCTCTCTGTCTCTCTCTGTCTCTCTGTCTCTCTCTGTCTCTCTGTCTCTCCCTCTGTCTCTGTGTCTCTGTCTCTCTCTCTCTCTGTGTTGTCATACCTTGCTATAATGTTTAGTGTAAAATTAATTGACCAAATGGCTAAACACAATTTGATATGACAAAATGAATTACTAGTGCCCTCCCAAACTACCATAACCACTGCTATATCGAGAGTGTAACACACATTTCATAAAAGAATAGATACTTAATGTATAGCATACTTAGTATGTATACATATATTTACTTAAATAGATATTAATAGTCAATAATCTCTGTACTATGACTCACACATTTTCTACCATTGTTTTGGGAATGTAAGGCAAAATGCATTTATAGGAATGAAAGTCTGTAATAATCATGTAACCATGTAGATAAAATTAGGAAGTCATCAAATTTTATTCTACTAAAATAGGAAGTTGCCAAATGCTTGGACTTGTGTAGGAAATATTTTGCCATATTGCATAAAAATTACCTCATACCCTTAGAGACAATTGTATTAAATGTCAAGTATTTTAAGAATTGACTTTCTCGGGGGGAGGGGGAAAAAAAAGAATTGACTTTCTCCCTTACCCAGTAGATGTCTCATCCCCTGCTTGCTGGGCTTCTTTGCAGTTGCTGAAAACCAAGGCAGATGGGCACTCCAGTCAGCCTGAGGGAACAGGAATAGCATACTTCAGAGCATTAGGTGCTCTGAGATTCCCCCCTTTTATCAGATGGGCTAACAGACCCACAGAGCCCAGGCTTTCAGTCATACTCTAGTGGGCCATGCAGGTGGTTATCACTGAAGTGCCCGGTAAGTTTCATGCTGATATTGGTTTCACAGAGAGCATTGAAAACATGGCCTTTTCATACGATGACCATGCTTTATCATGAAACTGCATTATTTGAGAAACATGGACTTGCAGTACATAAAACATTCAGAGTTGATGCTGATGAAGCAACCCCAGTCCCCCACCTCTCTTGCTTTTTCTTCATCGTGCCAGTAATTCAAGCTCTTTCTCTGAACTTCTACAGCATGCTGTGTCTTGTCATTAATTACCATTGATTCCCTTTTAACATCTAATATGTTTGTTTCTAATGAGAATATCAGATACCTAATAAGAGGATGACTCACTTGTATACATTATGTTTTAGTTAATCATTTTTCCTTCTTTAATTTATTAAATAAACATTTGTTTAACTCTCTTAGAATTTTACTGCTGTAATAAAACACCATTGACCAAAATCAATGTGAATAGGAAAGGGTTTATTTCAGTTTACATTTCCACAGCGCAGTCCATACTGAGGGCAGGAAGTCAGGGCAAGAACACAGAGGCAGGATCTGATGCAGAAGCTATGAAGGAGTGCTGCTAACTGGAATGCTCCTGGTGGCTTACTCAGCCTGATTTCTTATACATATCTACAACTCAGAGTTATTAACTGGCTAGTTTTAGGCCATCTTGACTCAAGGTAGAATCATCAGAGAAGAGAAAGCCTCAACTGAGAAAATACCTCTGTAAAATTGGACTGATGGCAAGCCTGTAGGGCATTCTCTTAATTAATGATTGATTTGGGATAGCTCCACCCATTGTGGGTGGGGGAACCCATGGGCTGGTGTCCTGGGTTCTATAAGAAAGTATGCTGAACAAGCCATGGGCAGCAAGTCAATAGGCTGTGTCCATCTCTGGCCTCTGCATCAGCTCTTGCCTTCAGGTTCCTGACCAGTGAGTTCCTGTCCTGATTTCCTTGATGATGAACAGGGATGTGGAAGTATATGTCAGATAAACTCTTTCCTTTCCCGCTTGCTTTTGGTGGTGGTGTTTCACCACAACAATAGTAAGCCTAACTAGGATCGCATTGGCACTACCCCAAAAATGGGCTGGTTCCTCTCATATCAATCAAGAAAAGGTACTATAGACTTGCCTATAGGCAAGCCTTATGAAGGCATTTTCTCAGTTGAGAATTCCTCTTCCCAAATGATACTAGATAGTGTCAAGTTGACATAAAGCTAGCCAAAATATTAATTAAATTAATAGCTAACTTCTAGAATACAAGTTTGAAATATGCAGATATAATTCTTGTTCTTGTGAGGTTCAAGTGAGTAAACCACAAAACAAACAAACAAAAATACTCACAAACCAAGATAAACTAATAGCAAGTTGTAATATTTATTTAATGGAACAAAGAACTAAGACTGCTCATAACTGCACTGAGGGGAGCTATTTTCTTTTGCTGTTTTTCTCTTCTCTTGTCCTGTCCCTCCCCTTTTCCCCACCAAATGTTACAAATCCCTCTCATATAGGGGCAAAAACTGAAAAGCTATCCACAATATTCTTTTTCTTTACATTAAGCTTCTTCAGGGTGAACACAAATTGTTGAGTTATAGTTTCTTTTTCTGTGATAAAACCCCATGTCTAAAGCGAGTTAGAGACTGAAAGATTCATTTCACCTGACAACCATCAAGATCATACTCCATCAGTGAGGAGAGTCAAGAGAGAGGAACCCAAGTCAGCGACCTGAGGGTAGGAAATGAGGCAAGTAGAAGTCATGGAGGAGCATTAGATTTCTCCTCCTGGCTTTCTCCATTTGCTTCCTCCCTACCGCCAATGATGTTTTTACTAATAATTTGGGAATTTCATACAATGCATCCTATTATAACTGTTTCCCATTCCTCCAAAGTCCACTCTCCCACTTTGTGCCTTGGACAAATACACTCAGTCCAATTCGTGTTGCCCGCATACTCATGGAAGCTTGGTCAAACTCCTCATGGCAGCCGCTTAAAGGTAACTGACTCCTTACCCACCTATGCACCACTCTTCAGAAGCCATCAACTGTGAGGAAGCCACACTTCAACATCTTCATTACAGTTTTTAGGAAGTGTCTTCACTAGTGTCCTGCTTGGGCTGTTTCTTTTAGTGGAGAAGCAGGGAGGTTGTCACAGAAGCCTTCAATGTCTCTTATCCTCAATTATGATTCTGCATTCATTGATGCCACTGCAAAACAAAACAAAACAAAAACAACAACCACAACAAAACTCCATCACCCGTAATACCTGGTGAAATTGTGAAAGCATGGATCATAGACATCAACATAGCTTCCAGTTGTAGGCCTGATCAGGGACATCAACGTGGTCTCAAGGGCCAACGTGGACCACTCCTTACACCATCCAGGACCACCTGCCTAGGAGTAGCACAGCTCACACTTGGCTAGGTCCTTCCAAGACAATCATGAATCAAGAAATATAACCTGCTATCATAGTTACTGCCAGTTACCACCTTGTCACATCTGGGAAGAGGTAACCTCAATTGAGGACTTGCCTCCATCAGACTGGCCTCTGTGGCATTTTCTTTACTGGTAATTGATGTAGCAGGGTCCAGGATACTGTATCATCACTAGAAAGGTGGGCCTGGGCTATATAGGAATCATTATTTTGAGAGCAAACTTCAGTTCCTGTCTCCAGATTCCTTGGCTTCCCTTGATAATGGACTGTAACCTGTAAGTCAAATAAATCCTCTCCTACCAAACTTGCTTTTGGTTGTGGCGTTTATCACAGCAACAGAAACCAAAGTAGAACACCTGCTTATGTAGGAGCCTAGGAATTATAGCCTGGGAAAGACTAGCATGAGTTCCAGAGAGAGAGAGAGAGAGAGAGAGAGAGAGAGAGAGAGAGAGAGAGAGAGAGAGAGAGAGAGAATGTGAATGCTATAGCATAAAAGCCAAATTGACATTTGAATAAATGAAGGCGTGTGTGTGTGTGTGTGTGTGTGTGTTTGTATGTGTGTATGTATATATGTATGTATGTATGTAAATATATCTACATGAGTTTATTCACAACTGGACAAGGAAGACATGTTGTCTTGTTTTTGTAATGGCTTTAAGTATAAAATTACATCTTGTTTGTTACTTGGAAGATCCTTTCTTCTTCCACCCCCCGGACTGCATATCCTAAAGACTTAAAAACCTTTGCCTTCAACTTTAACTGAGGTTCCTCAACTTCTCCTTTGTTCCTGTTCCTTATTCCCCATTAGATTCTGTCTGTCCTAGTCTGAAGGCAGTAATGTTTTTCTCGAAATCAACACATGTTTCTATCTACATTTCAAATATGGTGGTTGAATGTTCAAGTTTCACTTTTAAATACTGTGTAGCATACTTTTGACAATCAGTACATTTAACCAGCAAATACCTTGATATAAGATTTTTTAAATTAATATTATTCTCAGCCAAATTTCTTTCTTATTTTAGAATTTTTTAATTTAGTCTTTGACAATTTTACACATACATACTCACACATACATATATACATACATACATACGTGTGTATGTACCCAACCCCTATCTCCAGTCATACACACCTAAGATCTCCACAGTACTCCCTCTCTCATCTTCATCTCTTCTGTTTTTTGTCATATGGGTATGGCAACCATCCACTGCAGCATGGGAAACCTACAAGTGGAGAAACTCCAAAGAAAGATGACTCTTCCTCCCTCAGAAGCCATCAGTTGTCAATAGCTCCTTGGCTCTGGTGAGGATTCATGAGCTGGCAGGCTTGGTCTTATGCAGGTCTTACAGAGGTAACCATCATTAAGGCTGTAAGCTCATCAGTAAGGGTGATGATTGTCACAGCCAGAGGACAGAATTGCACATCACTCCTCTTCATCCTTTGGCTCTCATATTCTTTCTAGACTTCTTCTCCATACTCCGTTGGCCTTAGGGTAGGGTCTATGATGGCATGTATGATGGAGTGAGCATTCACTCATTCTCGGCACCTTGAACAGTTATGAATGTTTAAATGAACTGCTGTCCATTGCAAACAGAAGCTTCTCCAACCAAGGTTGAGAATAACAATAATTTATGGGCATGAACATAAATATGTATGTTTGAAGGCAGTTTAATAGCATGTCTACTTTTCAAAATAACAGTAACTTCCCCTTAGGGCCTATCACCTCATTAATTATAGGCATTTGACCAGGTTTACAATACTAAGCCTGAACTTTGGTGGATCAGACCACACGTTAAATGAAAGAGCAGATCCTTCTTTCTATAGCTGTCATGTTACAGTTGCTCTGGTAGGTACACCTTGCTTGGTGCACTTGGTACATCAGTCAAAATTTCTAATCTGATTACTCCTCCTACAAATTTCTGTCATCTCTTGCTATTCGGAATAATAAAATTTAGAGACTACAAGGAACTCTCTCTCTTCTTCTGGATCTCTCTCTCTCTCTGGAACTCTCTCTCTCTCTCTCTCTCTCTCTCTCTCTCTCTCTCTGGAACTCTCTCCCCTCTCCCCTCATGTGTGTGTGTGTGTGTGTGTACAAGTATGTGCATGTATATATGTTTGTGTATCTGTACATTTGTGCATATGTTGGAGGAAGAAGTCAATGCTGGGTGTCCTCCTCTATTGTTCTCCATCTTATTTTTGAGACTAAATCTCTTAGTCGCTATTCTAATACTGTGAAGAGACACCATGACCAAGACAACTCTTACAAAAGGAAGCATTTTATTGGGAATTGCTTATAGTTTCAAGGGTTATTCCATTATTATCATGGTGGGAAGCATTGCAGCATGCAGGTATATAGCCTGGAGCAGTAGCTGAGAGCTACATGCTCATCTGTAGGCAGAGGTAGGGGAAGCAGAGGAGGGACACTGGGCCTGGAATAAGACATTTTCAAACCTCAAAGCCCACCCCCAGTAACACATTTCCTTCAACAAGGCCACACCTCCTAATCCTTCTAACCCTGTCAAAGAGTTCCATTCGTTGGTGGCTAGACATTCAAATGCATAAACCTCTGAGGGCTCCTCTTATTCAAATTACCACACTGTAGATTGCTACTTCATGGAGACCAGACATCAGGATCTGTAGGTCTGCCAGTCTGTTTCTATCTGCACTGCTCCCCAGGCCCTCACATTCTAGATGTGTGCTGCTGTACCCAGCTTTTATTTGGGTACTGGGGATCTAAACTTAGGTGCACACGTTTTCACAGTCAATACTTTATCAGCCATCTCCTCAGCCCTAATTGTTGTGTTTCCATTTCCTGTAGTTAAGAACCTGCCCTGCTTCTGTTGCTGCCATAAAACATTCTCTCCAAAAGCAACTCAGAGGAGGAAAAACATTATTTGGCCTCCATTTCCAAGTCAAAGTCATTGTTGCTTTTTGACTTGTTTGTCATTCAGTCAAGCACAACTAGGTTCCTTATGCATTCTAATGGATGCTGCTACCCAAAGTGGGCTGGGCCCTCACCCATCATTCGTGAATCCAGACAATTTCTCACAGACTTTGCCACAGACCAGTCTGATCTGGACAATCAATCACTCAGGTTAGACTCCCTCAGATGACTCCAGGCTATGTCAAGTTGACAGCCAAAGGTAAGATAATACTGAGGAACATGTTACCTCATTTAAACATCAGAATGCAATGAAGCACTGCAACTCAAGGCAAGCTGCAGAGGAAAGGGTTTATTGGGCTTTCACTTCCAGGTAGCAGCCTATCACTGGAAGAAGTCACTAGAGGAACTCAGAGCAGGAACCTAGAGGCAGGAGCTGATGCAGAGGTCATGGAGGGAGACTGCCTTACTGGCTTTCTCCCCATGGTCTGCTCAGGTTGCTTTCTTCTGTTACCTGGGGCCAGCAAAAAGATGGCACCACCCACAATGGCTGGGCCTTTCCCTATCAACTACTAATTAAGAAAATGCCCTACAGCTGGATCTTATGCATCGTTTCTCAGTTGAAGGTCCTTCCTTTCAGATAACTCCAGCCGTGTCAAGTCAACGTGACCCAGGACAAAGCATGAGAAAACACAACTCTAGTCCTGTGGTTTGGGTCTCTAGTGCTCTCAGAAGAGTTCATATGCTAAAGACTTGGCCCGCAGAACTTCAATGTTCAGAAATGGGAATTTTGGAAATGGATTTGAGCACGAAAGCTTTGACCTCATTGATCAGTTAAGTAAGTTAAAACATTGATGTGTTTACAGTCTGTGGGCTGGAGGAAAGAAAGCCTTTGGCCTCTGTGGATACCTGTACTTACTTGCATGTACCTCAACACAGACATCCATGCACACACATAATTAAAAACATAAAAATAAATCTTTGAAAATACTGTCAGAAGAGATAACTTAGAAGTCTACTGCTACTTGATGAATTAACATGAAGTGATATGCATATTTTTGGAACATCTGGTCAGAACAGGAAATAGTTTTCCTCTTAATGTGTTTTAATAGGCAGTTTCATAAAGCTTGAAAATAACTATTTTAATTTTTAATTGTCTTTCCAAAAAAGCAGTTTTATTCCTATTTACTCTTAATGCTTAGGTTGGTCTCCTGCCCTCAAAATAGTGTCTTTAAATGAGTTTGATAAAAATTTAACCAAATTATATTTTATTTTTGTAAAACACAATTTCAGATATCTTACTGAAACTTCCTAATGTCAACTTCCTGTTATTTTCTATTGCTGTCATTTGACCCACGGTATTTATCATTATCATGGACTTTTGCATGTTCTTATAATCTAATGGTCCTCCTCTTTGTTTTTCGTTCCCACCTGTCCTGAATCTTGTGCCTGATCACTTAGTATGCGTCATGGGCTGCATCAGTCTGCCATCAGCATAAAATCAGAGACAATATTAGATATTTGGAATATGGAATTTAATGTGTAGAATTAGGGACTGAAGAGCTAAAGAGAATGGAGTGGTGATGTCATTGGGGAACATGGGGGTTACCTATCACCCATGGCTGGAAGGCACTAGGTATGGCATTGACTTAGTTCTGAAGTCAGAGCCAACTGCACCAGATTGCTCTAAGTTACATTTCTTGGAGCTGGATTAATGAATGGAGGGCATATGAGTAAGGCACTGAGCAGGATATACTTGCTTTCAAAACAGAATAAGATGGGGATGGGAGGAAGCAGAACTGGTAGGAACCACACTCACAAATGAATCCAGTCTGAAAACCTAATTATTTTTCACACCTATTATTTTTCAAAAAATATATTTTAATACAGATCATATATAAATTCAAGGAAAGAGAATTCTGAGATCATAACCAAGGAAAGTAAGCCTTTGGCTGGGTGAGTCCAGGGAAAAGGCAGAGCATGTTAGAAACATGAATGGGCGGGGGGGGGGGGCTGGCAGAGCAGAATCCCGTCTTTTTAAGGAGCAATGCAGGGCTGCACCTGAGGTGTGAGAGCAAGTCCTAGGGCATGTGCTGAGACAGTTTCTAGAAGCAGTCAAATTACTGCTGTTTTGAAACACCATGACTAAAAGCAAGATGGGGATGAAAGGGTTTGTTTTGCTTACATTTCCAGGTAACAGTCCATCTCTGAAGATAGTAAGGACAGGAACTAAAGCATGGCAGGAACCTGGAGGTAGGGACTGCTGCAGAGGCCACAGAGTGGTGCTACTTAGGCTGCTCCTCATAGCTTGTTTACCCTGCTTTCTTATGGAATATCAGGGGCATCAGCTCAGGGCTATCCCCATCCATCATGGGCTGATCCATCCCATATCAATCAATAATTAAGAAAATGCCCTACAGGCTTGCCTACAGCCCAGTCTTATTGAGGCATTTTCTCAGTCAGGATTCCCTCCTCTTAGATGACCCTAGCTTGTGTCAAGATTACATAAAACTAACCAGCACAATGACAATTTCTACTGTACAGTTAAGTGAAGTCCTACTCATGTCAAAAATGCATGCGGTATAACTTCTAGAAAAATCCAGATGTTGGCAATTTGTGGACTATCCAAGTTCATTGCTTTTGACATATTTTTGGTGGTTGAAAAAATTCAGAAGAAGACTATTTTCTATGATACAGAAAATACTGTGAAATTGTGTTTTTCAGTGTTCACAAACAAGGCTTTAATGAGGCACTTCCTTGTTTATTAATGAGCTTTCTATTGTCTCTAGCTGCCTTTGCACTACAAGGGTGGTTTGACGAGTGCCAAAGAGACCTCAGGACTACCCAGCCTCCCATATTTACTGTCAAGATCATTACAGAAAAATCTTCCCACTTATTCTTTGAACCTATGATGCTCAGCCCTGGTGGTAGGAATAGTGCCATTTTAGTGGTTACCAGGGCCACCTTCCCCTGTCACTTGAGCTCTCTCTGTTCCCTTCTAGCTGTTCATTTAACAGTGGCTGTAGATGTCACCCCTTTCCTCTGATGCCAGCATTCTCACTTCATCCCAAACTCAAATGATGCTCCACCATTCCATCGAGAATATTCTAAGGGTACACATCTCACCAGGGTGACTCCCCTTGCCCTGTCTTACCCAGGTTTTCACCATCATCTGGTTTCATCTATTCACTGTGAAATCCCCTTTCTAAAGACATCGTAAATGAATCTGTAACTATGAAGTTTGGCTAACAAGGCTCAGACTACCTCCCAGTATTTACTAACACTGTAACCACTAGCAGTGTCTTTTAACTTTTACTAACCTCAGCATTCACCTTGAAAGACCCCTGGAGTGGGGAGACCCTCACTCAAGTCTCGGGATGACGCAACCCCCCAACAACTCACACAAGACCATCCTTGTTGTAATCACATGAGGTTTATCGATAGCAACCAGTGCACTGGGGTCGAGACTCGTATCCCACGAAGGGGCAGTGGAGTTCGACCCCGAGAGGCTGGGAGAAGAGGTATTTAAAGGGAGAAACCACAACCCGAGGGGGCAGGGATGGCGTCATAGAATAACAGTGAAAAATCACAAGGAAGAACTCTCTGTCTCCCAAGATTGTTTCCTAGGAGAAGCTGTCTCTTACTTCTCAGATTGTTTAACTTCATGGTCCGATAGTTCCTAGGAGAAGTTGTTTCCTGCTTCTCAAGATTGTTCTCTAAGATTTATGGTCAGCTAGTTTCTGGGAGAAAGCTGTTGAGCTGGCCAATGTAATTATCCATTCTATAGCCCTAGGAGAGGCTTCTTGGAACATACAATTCTGGGGCCTAACCTGTTTTCTTTTTCTGCTCTAAACTTTGTGTCTAGGGGGGCAACTTTAAAACTTTTATCTTTCAACCTTTGTAAAAGTAATTGTTCATACAACTGTTGTAAACCTTGAATAAAAGTGGGCATATAAGCACTCAACACAGTGGTCAATGTATGCTTAATCTAACTTAGTTATTTCAAAAGTATAATTATATTTTAACAGTCATCATTATAGCTTCCAGAAAACAGAGCCTCTGTCAACACAAAATAAGAAAAACATAGTCTCCATGACCCAATCCAATGTCACTCCTTGTAGACTCTCTTTTCTAATCAGTCTTTCCCTCATTTCCTGACTGTTCTTACTCTCTTGGTTATAAAAATAATCTTTTTAATTGTTCTGTCCTTAATTTATTACAGTTTGTAATCCACCTTTAGTCTGAAATTTGTTTTGTACCTCACTTTCACCATATTTTCTAGTGTTTTCATTCTCTAATCTCTCTATAGTATTCAGAGTTAATCAATTGTCTTTAAAAATTCCCATCCCTGTATTCTAAAACATGACATCTTTTGATTTCCCAGCTTTCTGTCACCTTCTAGGGAATTGCTCCACTTGTCCCTGTTTTAGGTCCTGACCTGACATAGCTACTCATGTCATGACATGTATAGTAAGTATGGTGGTTTTCTTCAATTACAAGGTTTTATATTGATATCCATATGCTTACAAACCCAATATTATAACCTATAACATACCAGAAGTTGTACATGAGAGTGTCCAGCGTTTATCCATGTGGGCAACGACCATCACTTAAGTCCCACACATATCCAAAAACGCCCATCATTTTATCAACATGCTTCTTCCCATTTCTGATGGAATCCTTGGTTCATAATCAACCAGATGACTGTGAGTGAGTTTACTTCAAATTTAATGAATCTCTGACTATGTTGACATTCCATTCTTAAAGATCCCACATTTTCTAGTACGTGGGCCCTGCACTAAGCCTTTTCTCTACCCTGGTTTAAAACTTTCCTTATTTCCAAAGCATCTCACAATTACAGGATCTAATCGAAGTCTCCTCTGCTTGCAGTTGACTCCTGTCTGTTTCTGCAGAGGCTTCTTCAGGCTCCTCCTTGATCAACTATGCATAAAACTTAGTTTCTTCAAACACATGTAGCGCCTGCATGTGAGGCTTTCTTCCTTTCCAGCACCATACCCTGCTGACCTATATTCACATTTCATCCCTTCACATCACCGTGTTCAGAAGTCTCAAGCTGTGTCCTCTCTGAGTTCTCAGATGAGTGCGTCTTGCCTCTACCCTCTCTCGACCTAACTACGGGCTTGATGTTTAGCATCAGCTAAAGCATCACCCCTGTCTCACTCATTGTTCTACTGCTGTGAAGAGATACCATGACCACAACAACGCTCATAAAGGAAAGCGTTTAATATAGCATGTGTGGGATGTGTGTGGGAGGGCTGGCTCACCATGTCAGAGACTTAGCTCATTGTCATCATAACAAGGGAGCAAGGTGACTGGCTCATAAGATACTGGGAAGGTAGCTAGGAGTTACATCCTAATCCATAGACTGTGATAGATTATGCAACTGGCTTAGGCTTTTTAAGTCTCAAACACTACATCTAGTGCCATACTTCCTCCAACGAGTCCCACCTATTCCAACAAGGCCACCCTTCCTATTCCTTCTAATCCTTCTCAAGTAGTGCCCTCCCCCCATATCTAAGCATTCAGATGTATGAGTTGATGGGAGCCATTCTTACTCAAACCACCATAACCTTCTCTAACAGGTCTCTCCAGTCTAAGTCTCCAGCTCCTTGTTTTGTTTTCTATTTTGACCATTATGATTTTCAATGCTCTATAAATATATAGCATAGTTTACAAATGCAAATTGGGATCTATCTATCTATCTATCTATCTATCTATCTATCTCTACCTACGTATGTATGTATGTATGTATGTATGTATGTATCTATCTATCTATCTATCTAATATGGAAAGAATTCTTCAAGAGTTAATTTAAGATCTAATTGCTGTTTTACAAACTATAGATATGATCCATAAAATGATAGCTTTCTGGTGATATTTAAATTTTATGTACAAACTAAAGAGCTGAGTGACAGCATTTACAAGGACAAATCAGTCACTGTTGGTCCTTGAAAGGTTTTTAGTCAAGTATTTCTCTAATTTACTGGCAGGTTCCTGGTCAAGTATTTCTCTAGGTAGGTACACATTAAGTGCAGCAGAGCGGTTAACCTTAAAATTCAAAGAATTCATATGAAGTAAGGATTATTCTCACAGTTTTGCCAGATATTCAAAGTACTAACTTAAATATTTTGACATCATGTTCAATTCAGGAACTATGATTTGTAATCATGTTAAGATGAACTTTAGTGCAAATATGGTTCATGGTGCACAGCCCCAGCTCCATCATTGTGCAGCTATACTCCCGATTGAATTTCCTGGCCTCTCACCCCATAGCACTTGCCTAGCGTTAGGTTGTAAACCATTTTAAAAAAGGTATTTTATTTTTTTATTTTTTCTTCAAGAGTTTAAAAATAATCAAATGCATCCTGTTGTCAACAAAGAGGCAAGAAAGTGACAGAATGAGAGAGCATGGATGAATGACCACTGAAATAGAGCCTAATTGAATAAAGAAAATTGGCAATTATAATACAGCTCTATGGAAGCGGAATTCTAGACCCAGTTTGGTAAAATTATTTCTTAAGTTCACATGTCTAGTAGTTTCAGAGCCATATATTCATAAAGCAAGCACACAAACAACCAACAACCAAAAAGAAAACAAAAACAAAAACAAAAAAAGACAAACAAGAAAAAAATACCAACCAACCCAAATCAAACACAAAACGGTAAAAGGCAAAGATAGCTGCTCTCATCTTGAACAATCCCTCTTACTCAAAGTATCAAGGAAGTTAACAGCAGTCTTTAAAATAATTTAGTTTCTATTTGACACCCATGAGAAACATCAATGGTCTTAATCCTGTCTGTAAGCTAGTATTTCTTAGATTGATATTCAGGGACTTACCTTTTAAATACAGCCTCTTTCCTACCTCTACCCAACTCTGCTCAGTCCATCTTTCTAACTGATGGGAGAAGGTGTTTATGTTAGGGTACAGTTCTAGGTTACAAGCTACAGAAAGAATCCCTGAAACAATAGCCTTTGGGTGCCATTTAAATCTTACTTACAAACTAAAGAGCTAAGGGCCAACATTTACAAGGATACATCATAGTGGGCAAGTCAAGAAAGGAACGGCAAATAGCTAATTACATCATATCCCCAGTCAAGAGCATGGGGAAACTGCTTCTAGCTTGCTTATATTGAGCTCTATTTTTTATATTCTCTAACATATTTTAGGGATCCCAGCCTAGGTGCCACCTAGACCATGTGTATCATGTGTACAATATTGAACAACTCTGTCTTAAAGGCAAGTAAGGCAACTAAACTTGAAGGCCTATGATCCGGAAATAAAATTTTTCCCATTCTTCCATGAACTTCAGGAATATCTAAGACACCTAAGAATTTCAGATTTGAGCCCAGCATTCCAGGTTATTTTAACATGTATTTGTCAGGGTAGAATAGGATAGTTCATTACTTTATTAGCTAGTTAATTTGCTTTGTAATTTAAATATTTATTCGTAGAGCAGAGTTTTGAGCAATCTTTAGCTAAGGACCCACGCCTTCTTAGAAGTCCATGATGGGTCTTCTTGCTTAGTCCAGAGGTAGTTTACTGGATTGCTGAACATCATACTAAGAGGAAAAACAGCATGCATGGTCTTTGGCCTGGATAATTTGGGTCATCATGATCAAAGCTGAAAATACTAGAAAACCAGAAATGTCACAGAGATGCTTATAAGAGTTGGATTCCCACAGGCAGCCATCACTGGGTTTGTGCTCACCAAGAAGATGAGCTGGAGTTGCTTCCCCAACCATATAGTGGTCTCCAAATCCTGTCATTGTGTCCCCACCTAAGAGAACTTCAGTGATCAGCCAAGAATATCACAGCCACGGGTGAGGAAGAGGTGGACCGGAATGTCCGGGTTCATTTCTTCCTCCTCTGCACATCTTAAACATCGGCAAGAATTTTTCCTCTGTGGTGGGCATTGCTCTCTGTGCTTTTATGGCAAATGTGTTTATTTGTTCATAATCTTGCAAAGAATAATGCAATTGGTTGCTGAGGCCTTCTAGGAGCCAATTCCACAGAGCCTGACCTTTTATGAGAAGATGGTCACAGGATCTATGAAGTAAAACACTACATAAACCAAAAGGGAAAATGAAAGTATGAGTTCCTCAGGTATACATTTCATCATCCAATCCTTCTCAAGTTTCTTTTCAAGCATCCACATCCGCTGTCCTTTCCTCTGGCAACCAAGGGCTTGTCTTCCAAACATGGTCTAGAAGCCAATGAAGCTGTAGTTTTTCCATCCATCTCCAACGCTCCTCAAAATCTCAGTACTAAGATGTGATGCCTGTCTTTAGAATCTACTTGTCCTGTGTATTTCACCCCATACATAGAGTTGAGCCCTTCCTTTATTTTTATCCTTACCTTTATTTGCATATTTCTCTCATGAACATTCTTCCATTTGGCCATATGAGTTCTAGTAGTCAGACTGCCACTTGCTGTGTCTGTAATGTCTTGGTCTTGAAACTTGACAAGGGTAATGAAGCAATAAAGAAAGGACCAGCACATAAACACATGGAAAAACTGGTTTGGATAGGCCATGTTTTCTCTGATGCAGTGGCACTAACTACCAGCAACAACCTGTACAAATATTTATTATGGACAGCACATGGGCAATCAATTAAGTAGTCCCAGTGAGAGCTCTTTAAAGTTCTTAGGTTGCATATATCTCGGAGGAAGAACTTAAGATTGCAACTTAACTACACTGCCAACTTTCAACACAGGGAGTAGAGGAAGCCTTTGCTAACTTCCTGAGCCTGAGCAGAGGAATGGTTTACCACTTCCCATGGGTCTGAGGCATGAGTAATTGTCAAGAACATACATCCTTATACCCTCAAAATTTCCTCTGCTCACCACAGCTGAGCACTTGTTTCCCCCATGCTCTTAGGAACTTTTCTACTGCTGTCTTAAGACTCCACAACCAAGCCAACATGTAGAAGAGTTTATCTGGGCTAACAGTTTCAGTGGTTTGAAGTCCATGACCATCATCACAGGAAGCATGGTAGAAGGCAGGCAGAAATGGTACGACAGCAATAGTTGGGAGCTTACAACTCAATCCACAAGCAAGATACAGAAAAAGGCAACTGAGAATGGGTTAGGGTTCTTAAACCTCAAAGCCCAACCCTCCTAATTCTTCCCAGTTACATCAATTGGAGACTAAGTATTTAAACATGTGATCTTTTGGGAAATATAGTCATTCAAACCACCACACTCATTTAATGTCTAGTTGTGTTTGAGAATAAAAGCTTAATCACTTCACTTAAGAGGAAAATTTAGATCTTTTATAAAATAGAGGCTTCTTATGGAATCAGCTGGAATTTCTTTGGGCTTGGTTGGTACATTATCTCTCTTTACTCAGTAAAATGATTTCTCCTTCTCTACAGGCAAGTCGAGCATGGTAAAAATGTAATATACCAAATAATGTTTCAGCATCTAGATAATCGTGCTTGTGACATTTTTCCCAAGAAGAATTAAACAGATATTTCTTGAAAATAGATATTAGACACCAAACCACAATGATAATGCTTAGTATGTTCCTGGTATCGTTCTTATTAACTTCATAAAATGCATATGACTTCCAGTAACTTTTCAAGCCAAGTGTTATGATTGATGCCCATTTTGTACGTTAGAAAGCCATGGTACAGGAACATTATGCTATTTGTTTGGGATCATGCAATTGGTAAATTGTGGTTCTCACATCACTACCTAGGATATTGGCACCTCAATTTTATGTTTTTCATCATTAGTTTAAAGTACATCTCTGATGATGTCCAGTAAATGTTCACTGGATAAATGAGAACATAGTCTTATGGTGTGAATGATTAGTTAATTAATTAACATTGATTAACATATTGTTGGGTTCTCTGAAAATATATGTTATCAGCTTTAAATAAACTTATTCCTTAGAATAATTTGAGCAAAAGATTGTAATTTACAATTAAAATATTCTTGTTTTTTTCCTCCTATCTCTATGATTACTTCCCTGTTCCAATCTCATCTTACTTATAGTAGTAGCCAACAATTTGTATAAAGCCTTTTGTTTCTGAAATTTTTTGAAAGAGTGCATGACAACCAATAACCTGGCATTCTTACTAGGATACCTCTCTTCTGTGGTTCTTGACTCTTCTACATCTAAAGCTTGACACACTGTCCTGCATTGAAAAGGTGACACATTAGTCAGCTTCAATAAGTTCTGTGGTTAATTTTATTCTTGCTCTCCCAGTATGAATAGATATCTTTGGCCTTATTTAGTGGGCTACTTGTTGTGAATCCCCTTTCTTTAGTCTCTTGATTCCTGTCACCAGTTCTTAGACAGTTGAATCTCCTAGCCAGTACCTGCTCCCATTTTACATCTCCATCTAATTTCTGTTGACTGCTCAGGTGGCCGTCTCTAGAGAGCTTGTGAATCAATTAATCTATAAGCTGCTTACTTTGCTCTGAGCATATTCTACCTAGCTGTTGGGGTTTGTCAATCTACTGTACCAAATTCCATTTAGCTCTCTATAAACCCAGGTCCTGTCTCCCTTCTCCCTTGTATTTTCATCCTTGGCATCAGAACAAGAAACTCCATAATTCTTCTTAAGTGACTCTAGTTCTTCAGAAAGTTAATTATGGTCTTATTTTATCTGTTTCAATTCCTCATGGTTTGTAGCTTGGTTACCTGAGTCTTACAGTTAACAAAAAGTGCATAGTTGTGTATCTATTTAAATTAAATGCCAAACACAACAAATTCCTTTTTAGATAATAGCTGATTTCACTTCACATTACTTAAGTAATTATCCCATTCTCATCAGACACCAGAACATAGAAATAGTTGTATTTCATTCCCCCCCCCCCAAATTTTAGTAGTAAGTCATTCATTAGAAGAATCTGACAGGTTTATTGAGTTGTGGATAGACCTGTTTCTGAGTTTTGGGAATGCAATTCTTTCTTTAACTCTTACTCTGCCCTCTACATTTCTTACTCTTCATATAACTATTTTCAGCCATGACTCCTTATTACTTTGTGAAATGTTGGGGGAGGTGTGCTGGTTGACACAAACCTAGACATATCTGGAAGGAGGAAATAGCAACTGAGTAATTTTCCTACGGGCATATTTGTGGAGTATTTTCTTGATTAATAATTGTTATGTAGGCCCTTGACCGCTGTGAATGATACCATCCTTGGTCCTGGTTGTATAAGAAAGTGATCTGAGAAGGCCATGATGAACAAGTTAGTAAGCAGTGTTCCTCTACATTCCTGACTCTGCGTTTGCTCAGCTTCCTGCTGTGACTTCCCTCAATGATGAATCCTGATTGGGAGACATAAGCAAAATAAACCCTTTCCTCCTGGAGTTACTTGTGGTCATGGTGTTTACTCAAGCAGCAGAAGCAAATCAGGGCAGGGAACTTCTTATCCTCAATGCAAAACTTAACTGAAGAGAGGTTTAGAGACATTGTGGAGACAAGGTCAAGTTTATACTGCAGAATAGTGTGGGGAGCTAGAACTGAGACACTGACCTCAGCTTCTCCCAAAAGGGAAGACTGAAGACCAGAAATTAAGACACAAAGAATAACTTCCTAGCTCCATATGTAATTTGGAATTTCTCCATTAATCTAATCTGATGCTAGTACATCCTTGAAACAATTCTAAAGAAATGTTTAAAATACTGCTTTCTTAATGGAAGAGAAAATCTAGTTTTTCCTTTTCATGAAAAAGAAAATCTTCAGCTCCATGAAAATCAGTGGTGTTCTGTCAATCAGCTCTCTTGAATATTCATCTTTCTCTGATGATCTCCTTCAAATAGCTTGTCAGGAAAAAAAAATATATATATGCTATGGTCCCACAGAGAGATGTACATCTGGGAAATATAAACTATGTTCACATAGAGAGAAGGATGTACAGCTTGAAAATATAAGCTATGTTCACATAGAGACTTGTACAGCTGGGAAATGCAAGCCCACTGGTATTTCTGGGGTACTTACTTGCATGATACCGTAAATACAGTGAATGCATGGAGAGACACAATGTAAACTGTTACTTTGAAATGCTTGCTTTTGGCACAACTTCATCACAGGCGTTTTACAATTTACAAAGCAGTATGGAGTAATGTTGACAACTTCTGTGTTTACAAATTCCCTACTTCCGCTTTACTCAAGGCAAGATTTTTGGTTTTGGCACCTTTTCAGACACTCATCACTTCTCCTCAATGTATTCTTGCATCGAGTGCTACTCTTTTCTTAATTAGAATACCTATTATTTTATTCCAAATCGAAAGGGACTCATCTATGTGATTTCTCAGAGAACACACACACACACACACACACACACACACACACACACACAGAGAAACTAATGTTAGTGTATGGGGGGAGAGAGAGAGAGAGATCATGATAAAGGTCTAAAGATGCTTGACTGCTATCACCGAGGTATTATTTTTAAGATTCCTAAGATGAAATAACCAAGGTAGCATCCTACTTAGCTGTAATTGTCATCTGGACACAACCCAGAGTTATCTAGGAGGAAAATACTTAAAAATGTCCTAGATCAGATTGGCCTACTGACATGTCCATAAGGCATTGTCCTGATTGCCTTATTGCTGTATGAGGGCCCAGTCTACTGTAGGCAGCACAATCCCTAGGCCGTTGGTTCTGGCCTGTGTAAAAGTGCTGGGCAAGCTTTAGGGAGGGAGCAAGACAGAGAGCAAGCCAGCAGGCAATATTACTCCCTTGGTTCTTGTCATGACTTCCTGCCTTGATTTATCTCAATGATGGATTGTGACCTAGAATTATAAAACAAATAAACCCTTTCCTCTTAATGTTACTTTTAATTAGGGTGTTTTATAAAATAGATAGTTATAACCTTTGCCCTTCCTGTTAGGCAAAACATTAAGTATTTTAGCTCGAGAGAAAAAGTAAGCACGCTGGGGGTAGAAGCAGGAGAACTGTGGGTCTCAAGACTACCATGAACTACAGATTAAGATGAAAATCAAAACGAAACAAAGAAACAAAAACAAGGAAGATCACTAACATTTATTGTGATCTCATTTATGTCAGCCATTGCCTTCATCAATGCAATTATTATTGCAATGATTAAATCAAATGAACTGTGATATTCACCGCCTCATGTGATGAGAACAGCTGGACATCTACACCATTAAACCTTTTTTAATCATAAAATATATTATTACATTTACTCACATTGCATTGCATAGTAGATGTCTTGGTCCTATCTAGTTTAAAGTTTACACCTTTTAACCCATATTTTCCCAATCTCTCGTGACTCTTGCCCCTGCCTTTATCAGTTCAGCCTCCGTAGAATCCACATACAAATGAGACCCCATGGCACTCGCCTCTCTGTGCCTGTCTTATTTCAGTGCACGGTCTCCGGCCTTGGCCCAGACAGCATGGCGCTTTCTGATGGACAATTACTATCTTACTGCCTATGTGTGACACCCGTTCTTTATCCATCCATTCACTGATAGGGTGATAGACTGTGAATAACCAATGTACAGAATTACGTTTATTTCTTCACTCACTTTGTAGCATTTCAGAATACCCGAAGGGGGCTGATAGAGCATTTTAGTTTTTCAGGACCCTCCATAGTGGCTGTATTAACTCACACCCTATTAACAATGTATGACAATTTCTTCCTGTCCACACTTCATCAGCCCTTGTTACGTCATATTGATGGAGGATGTCCTAAAAGATGTGAAAACATCTATCTCACTGAGGTTGTAGTTTGCCTTCCCCGAATGACATAATGGAGTCAAACATTTTCCCATAGACTTCATCATTTGTTTTATTTATTTACAGAAATCTCTGTTCGGGTCTTTTGCTAATTTTTCAGTTGCCCTTATTTGCTCTGTTACTATTAAGCTGTTGGAGATGGTCTACTCGGAGACTTGAATGTCTGTTAGATGCTACCCACAGTGTTGTCCAGGTCCACAGTAAAATAGTTAAGTAATTCTTTTAGAATTTCATAAATTTACTTTGATTTTACTTACCTCCACTCTTCTGCCTAACTCCTTATATATACTTCACCTCCCTACCTTCCCCCACTTTGTCTTATTTTGTTTTTAAAGTAAATCATCGAATCCAGTCTGTGCTGCTCATATCGTACTGGGTGTGGAATCAACCCGCAAAGACTGGTGGAGGCACTGGGAGCCACATTAAAGAAATCTGCCCCGCTCCTCTAGAAGTCATCTGGGAGTGGTGTTCTATGAACTCTTTCCCTCCATTCTAGACTGCTAGGTCCATACTTTATCGATAGTCTCCCAGATAATCTACTCACAGTGAAAAGCAGAGCACTATACTACCCTACTATTACTTCAGGCCTCCTTCTCCCTTCAGGTCCATCAGCAGATGCTTTACGTATCTAGATGGTCTGAGGCAGGGCGCTGTAAACTGTGCATTGCGTCAGCCATACTTACTAGAGAGTTGTCAATTATAGAATCATCCTGCGATTCCACAGCCTAATAATGTGGCCATTTGTCAGATGTGGCTACTCTGCACTTGGAATGCATGTAGTGTGACTAAGGAAGGCTGGTTTCACATATAACTTGCCTGCACCTTTGCTCTGAGTTCGACTACTTGTGACCTGGTGGCTTTCTGCATCTTTCAGGCTGTGGCATGTGCCACGTTTCAATGGGACATTGGTGAGCAGCCACGATACTGTTCCTCCGCCATTGTTCAAGACCAGTGGTGTTAGCTAGCCGTTGGCATTTCAACTCAAACGAATACTATTCGTTCCAATGTATGTAGAGAGCATTGGGAAGAGACTGGTCCCTATGCGTTACTTTTTTATTTGAACCATAAAGTTGTTGCAGGTGCTTTTTGCACAAAGTAGGTGAAATCGTGGCAAGAAATAGAAAAAAATCTGGTGGTGTTAAAAGTCATTCTACTTTATTTTATGCACACGTTAATGACAATACTAGCTTTTAAGAATGTACAATTAAGGGAGAAGTGCCACACTGGATAAATGCCTGGACATTAGATTTAATTTGGGAGTATCCCAGAAAACAGTAACATATGGTCACCTAAAATATAAGGCCTTATCATACTTCAACCAAAAATTCAATTATTAAAAGAATAAATAAAAGCATAAGGAATTTATAATTGGAATAAAATTTTGAGAAAATTCAGAAAAGTATGAAAGAGGTGAAACATTTAAAACCATGCATGTGGAGGAGAAATCTGCTGGTAAATTATCGTCTGTTCGTTTCAAATGTTGAAAATTAAATATATGCGGAATTCACAGTTGAAAAGTTTATTTTTTGTAAAACAGCAGTTTCTGTTCAGAATGGAGCCAAATCTATTTCATCTATGATTAGAGGCAAATTTTTGAGTTTCTGGAAATCAGAGTAAAAAAAAAAAAAAAAGACAAGAACTATTTCTACTTATAAATTCATAGTTCATTCTTGAAAAGTGTTCAATTTCTAAATGAAATATTTTGAAAAATAAAGAACGAAATGTTGTAAGACATAAGCTTTTAATGTGAGCCCCATAGCCTCAGCTTATCTGGTGAGATGGAATGGAGCAAGCCACTGATCACGCAGGAAAATAATCGGTGCCATGTAAAGAAGTCAATTCCATTGATATTTGAGGTTTATTGGTTTTTTTAATCATATGTCGTCCTAACTGACACACTTGTAAAGTGCAGTGTCCACAAATCTTCTTGCATATGTCTGCCCAGAGTGCGAGGTCCGGTTCCTGATCCCACGATCTAATACTGTGGTCCGTGTAGCCACAGCAGCAGATATAAAATTCACAAGTGGCAGCATAAGCTTGGTGATTCCATGATTTCACGCAGGAGTAGCGATGTTTGGTGGGGAGATGCAGAACATCCGTCAGGGCTGTGTGCGCCCAGTCTGGGATGTCTCTGAAGGAAATATGATTGTATGAATCATATAGACAGAGAACAACATTAAATGTAGGACTCTTACCTTCCCCACCACAGTGTACCAATTGAGTTATTTCTGAAGATCCTAGATTCCTGAGAGGTTACAAGAATATAAGGAACTGTGCTGAGAATCGTCCAAACACCCATGAAGTCAAGAATCAAGGGTATGTGGACAGTCACTTCACAACTGGAATACGCTTGAGTTTAAACTCTTCTTCATTAAATAAATGCCTTTGAAAGAATGTTTAAAATAAAACTATTTATTTTTTGTGTCCAGTAGGTTCTTGTCTAGAATTTTAACTCTACTTCATTAGAGAATAGTGTAAGTTGGTGGACTGGTACCTGCTTTCTCTGGTTTCTTTAGAAATCTTCTATTCTTTCCTATCATTTTTTTTTCTTGTTTGCATTGAGCTGGAAAGATGGCTTAGTGGTTACAAGTATGTACTGCTTTCCCAGAAGACCTGAGTTCAATTTCCAGCAACCACAGCAGGCTTTTCCAAATACGTGTAACTCTAGCTCTAAGGCATCTGGCACCTTCTTCTGTCTTCCAAAAGTATGCATGTGTACACACACACACACACACACACACACACACACACACACACACACATGTACACACACAGACACACACACACACACACATGTACACACACAGACACACACACACACATGTGTGTGTGTGTGTGTGTGTGTGTGTGTGTGAGAGAGAGAGAGAGAGAGAGAGAGAGAGAGAGAGAGAGAGCGCAAGTTTAAAATTAGGTAATGGAGTTTCATGAGAGGAAATGAAAAAAAGGTCTTAAAAAAGAATATTGTCAAATGGCACCCTGGAATATCACATCCATTTTATGGTATTTCTGGAAATATTTAACATCCCAGGACCTGCCAGAATGCTTGGTTGTAACATGATGTTTAGTGCTCATGGAACAACAGCAAAATGCTACCTAAATATTAGGTCACTGGAGGGCGTTGCCATGCAACACGTGTCAATTTCATTTTCTATTTCTCTATTAATTTTCTAGGTGAATTGATTTGGTCTTCATGTGCCAATTTTGGTAACATTATTATTATTATTATTATTATTATTATTATTATTATTATTATTATTATTTTACCAACAAAGGGAATCTTGTTTGTATACTTAGCTTTCCTCAGATACTTAAAAACCTACTTTGAACCTTCTGATAATTCTATGAAGTTAGAGGCTGGATACGGTGTCAAAATCGCAACATTATTTCCTGAGTGAAAAGATGCTGTCAGGATGTCAGGAGATTTATTTGATAATTGTAGGACTTAATGGGTTTGTGAAGATGGTGACTTAGAAGAATTTGCTGTTTATAATTTAGCTCAGGAAAGCACGCTTAGAATGTATTCTTTCACGCTCTCAAAACACCCTGTCACAACTCCTTGCTAAAATTAATGGCTTAGAACCGATGCTCATCTCTCAAGGATGCTGCTGTGATTTATTGAGTGATGCCAGTCTACAGTGTCATTGGGTGGAGAGCACTTGGCTTCATGTAACAGGGCTAATATTGCTTCAAGCTGTTGTCAGTTGACTTGGTGGAGTTGCTTAGATACACTCCCCACACAGTTAGCTGGTGATGACGGCCCTTATGTATTCACAAATCAGAAACCCTGGGGAAATACTAATTAGTCACCCTCAAGGAAGATGCCCCAGCCATGCAAACAATCTCCTGAAGTCTCTGGGCTGTAATGAGGACCAAGCCCCAGTGGCAGGTTCTGTTCTGTTCTGTGCCCATGAATCAAGGCTCAGCAATTTTCAAGAAAAGAATTATTGGATGCAGGCCCAGCACTGCACGGAATCTGTTAATCACCATGCAGAGACTCTGGGTCTGCGGATCCACAGGGGGTGCTAAACTCTTAGGAGTTAAAGGAGACTTTGGCCCATGGTGTTGAGAAGGGGAACAAGGGCAATCTACTTAAGTATGCATCTGTACACAGTCCTAGTGTTCCTTGGTATAGGCAGAGTCATTTGTTTGTTCTCTTTAACTTAGAAGAAAAATATAGATGTGTATGGTCATCTAGACTTGCTAGTGACTTTCCTCCTCCTCTTCCTCCTCCTCTTCCTCCTTCTTTTTCTATTAACAGAGGAGCAGTAATTGGGTTGCCAAGAAACAAAGGATGTCACAGGTTTGTGTGTGTGTGTGTGTGTGTGTGTGTGTGTGTGTGTGTGTGTGTGTGTGTGTGTGTGTGTGTGTGTGTGTGCATGCACGTGCCTATTTGTCATGGCTTCATAATATCAATGTGATTTAGTCTAAGTTAGGAATAACTACAATTTGTTAGTCTACATGGTAGTGAACATGGGAGACAAAATGTTGATGGGAGTGGAACTGATAACTCTGATAACTCGCTTCTGCTCCCCAATAATTAGAGAAGGAACGGGAAACAAACAAACAGCAAACAAAACCGAAACCTGAGTTCAGAAAGTAATTGCTGTAGGTGATCAGTGATTAGGTCACCTACTTTTCTCAGTCCTTGGGCGTGAAGGGGAGTTTTAAGCCATATCTACACCATAATGTTTGAAAGGGAGAGTTGAAAAGAACTAAGAAAGACGACCTATGGAGCCTTGATTTGTGGGTAAGCAAGGGGAAGTTCTCACTTCCATGAGAATTTATAGAAAAACCTGGAGAGACAATCTCTAGTGGCTTTGTCCACAGAAGCATTCATCTGTAGATATTACTTTGTCACACGGGCTTAGCTTGTCTCTATAGCAAATATGACTCAATGTTTAACCTCATCTTCAAGTCCCAGAGAGGGCGAGGAAACTAGAAACTATGGATCAGAAATTGTTTGCTTGGATTTTAGGGATTCCATGCAATCTCCTCCAGCAGACCCCAGGAATGAGCGTGGATTGTGAAAGCAATGTGTTAGGGGTAGTGACATTGTCCAGAGAGAGTGGAGTGTTGATGTATTTAAGGGATTTAAATCCCAGTGGCTGTAGCTTAAGGAAAGCCGCAGCAGAGAAGAGAGAGACAGTTAGTCTAGGCTGCAGTGAGTTTTCTATTACACACAGCACAGAAACGTTTTTTCTTGATAGGCATTTCCTTGCATTGCCTAGTGGGTATTCACGCTATTCGTTCTTACAGCTTTCTGTTAAAGGCCCAGTTCACACTTCTGCTGTGGTTTTGCAATTTGAAACTGTCAGTCAGGAATGAAGAAGTCTGTTCTGATTTTTTTTCAGACATATTTCCTGAAGGTAAAATCAAACCAGCTTTCTTGATGAGCGCTGAAATGGTTAATTTGGTATCGTTCAGATCGGTCATGGAGTACTAGACATGGTCAGGGTCATTCTGGATTTAACCAAGGATGTTTTGAGATAAGATTAGCTTAACCCTTGAAATTAATCTGCTTGAAGCAAGTGATTTGTCCTTCCTTGTGAGGCCCAACACAATCTGTATGAATAGAACAAAACCTCTGACTCTCTTGGATCCTTACTTACTTACTTACTTACTTACTTACTTACTTACTTACTTACTTACTTACTTACTTACTTTTCTGTCTTCTGACTTGAACTAAAGCATCAGCCCTTCTGAGGTCTCAAGGCCACCTAAGTCAGATTTGGAAATCCACAATTTGAGACTGGAATTGTTCCCTCAGCTCTCTCTTGGGTCTCCAGTTAACCAGTTTTTGCAGATTTTTTTTGACTCTCAGTGTTTGTAATCATGAGATAGCTGGAGGTCTGTCGTTGTCCAAACTACATTCCAGTCTCATTTTGTCACATCCCCAGAACATATTCATTGAAAGAAGTTCCAAGACCAGATGCAACTTTAACAACAGCTTATTTGGCTAATGAAATAAAGACTCTGAATGTGTTCCCTTCAAACGCAGTATTCATCGACTCCCTGCCAACACTAGTTTTCACTGATCTTGATAGATGGAGGTAATATGAATTATAGCTAAATGAGAAAGGTCCTCATAGGCCCTCATGTTGATCATTTGTTCAACAGTTTGTGAGGCTAAATAGGAAGTTTATGGAGCTGGTAGGAGAGGTCTTCCTAGTTAACATGTCACTGACGGCAGGGTTTGAAGGTGTATAGCTTCACTTCACCTCTCTCTCTCTCTCTCTCTCTCTCTCTCTCTCTCTCTCTCTCCCTCTCTCTCTCTCTCTCCTTCATGCTCCAACTGCTGTATCACACCTTTCCCACAATTATGGACTCTGGAGCCACAGGTAAAATAAAAATAAACTCTTGCTGACATTGCCTTTCGTCATGGAATTCTGACACGGCAACGGAAAAGTAGCTAGCAGAGCAAATTACTAAGTTACTGCTGACACCAGAGTCTTCTTAGCCAATCTGCTGATTTTAAATGATTTTTAACAATTTGCTTATATTTCCATAAAATATTATATAATGCCTTATCAAGTCCAAGGGCTGAACAGTGATTAATTAAATTTTTTTTAAAGTTGGTGTTTGTGATCCATTTAACTTTCACCAATTTAAAAGACTGTCTACCATTAAAAATTATTTGCTCAAACATCATTTAAATATGAAAATCATCCCTTAAATATAGTGGTGAGTAAGCTTAAGATTTTCCTTCCGATTCAGTGATGGACCAATGTTAGCAGTAGAGCCTTCCCATTTCTTCCTCGTGTTTCCCACGTTTTTATTTGCGTGTGTGCATGTAGGCACAGATGTGCATCTCAATGAATTCTGAGGCGGAGACCGGAAATCAGTGAGAGGAGTCGTCCTTAGTTGTCCTCCACTGTATGCTTTCAAACATAGTCTCTCATCTATTATAAAGTGCAAATGACTTAGCTAACCTGAGTGACCCACTCTCGGCTGCTACCTACCACTATGCTGGACTTCGTCCATAGATGCTGGGATTCAAACTCGGGTTCTCAACATTGGGCAGCAAGCACTGTAGCCACTGAACTGTCTCCCAGTTGTTTTGTTTTACAATGTAATGAGAAGCCATCTTCTTTCCTTGATTAAAAATTTGAAAATAAGTTTTTGAAGTGATCTAAAGACCAATATTGGTGTGTGTGTGTGTGTGTGTGTGTGTGTGTGTGTGTCCATTCATTCATGCACATGCATGTACACACAAAGGTAATTAAAGAAGAGTCTATTGTTCTTAACTTCTGTTCTGGATCCTGATTCTCCAATATGATATCAACTTATATACGCCTGGCCCATGCAAACTTCTAAAGGTAACTAAAGTGATAGCAACTGTTTTCAGAGTGGATAAGAGAAGAACCCAAGGCCTTTCATGCTCTTGCAGTCTTATGAGGAAGGCACTACTCACAACTAACTTGTTTGATTCATTTGTGGTCTCACTGCAGGGAAAAGACCACAGCACTAGACATCTTGACCCCAGTTAGTGTCTCCCTCAATCCCACCCTTTCTATTGCAGTAACTGCATTACTATTATTCATTATTTTAATACCTTGTATTTTAAACCACATGTCTCACCATTTACCTCAGAACTAAAATAAAACAAACCAAAAAGAAGTCATAGAATTTCCCCAGAATTTATGAAGCTTCATGTTCGATACAGCTTGCTTACTCTTTCTCCACAGCTTACAAGAGTAGACTCTAATGTGCTGCTGCTGCCCACCCTTCATTGTGACCAAGTCGTTTGTTTACATCTTATTCTGCGTGAAATAACAGCAGACGCACCTCAGGGTGTTCCTAGACACCGTCACTGCGTCTAAAGATGTTCAAAGTCTTAACTGTTTCTATGGAATTCATTCATTCAATCGTTCATTGTAAGACAGAGTGTCTCTATGTACTCCTGGAAAGCATGGATCTTGGACTAGACTGGCTTTAAGTCACAGAGATTCTCCTGCATCTGCTTCCTGGGAGCTGGAGTTAAGGGCATGTGCCACTATTCTTAGCTTCTGTGGAGCTTTCTGAAGACCTATTTATTGGGGTCAATAAAGCTTTCATCAAATATTTTGACTTTCCATAAAGACCTCTGAAGACCTCATATTACTGTAGTCTGTATTCGTGTTTAATTTTAATAACACAGGTCAATTCAGTGCTTTGAGATTACTCACGATTGCTTAGCTGTGCAGATGAGAGTGTGTTGGTACAGAACTTTGGGTGACATCATATGAGAATTGTTACTCAAAATGGTCTACACTATTGTTTAGTGTAAGTAATATCTTACATTATCTACTGAGAAATAGCTTGTGATTATTTGCAAAAATAAAAAAAAAAAGAGGACTCATTAAACTACTTAGAAAGCAAAGGGAAAATTGTTTTCCAGGAAGAACTATATTGTATATCATGCATCTAGATGCCTAGGTGGTATTTTGGAATAGAAACAAAAGTATAAATTTCATTGGTGCATACTTTTAGGGTATTATTATTATTATCATCATTATTTATATTATTTTTTTGTTGGTACAACTGGTGATATTATCTTTCTGAATATGTGGGGTCAGAGTGTTTGAACCTTTGCAAAGCGAGACTCAGCCATAGTTGTGGGAACGTCTCCCCAATTGAGTACAGGATAAAGTGCAGTTGCTATTGATTCCACAGGTCCTGCTTGAGGGTAGGAAGAGTTGAATGAGAGAGTCATTGCTCTCCCAGTCTACGAAGATTTTAGGCTATTTAGCATGTCCCATGTGAGCCACTTAATTGCTTGCACGAGCTCATCAGGAGGACCTCCAGCTAAAGGAAATCAATAATGTATTCAGCACAGTGGGAAGATGCTGGTAATGGACTTTTCAGCTGCCCAGAGTGTGCTGGCTGATTTGCTTCTGAGTCCTGTTAGCCTGATCAATAATTACACCAATAATGTCTGGAGCGTCGTGGTCAGGACTTGAGATAGAGATTCTGATTAGGTGACCACGCGAGTGAATTAGGAATCCAACTTCCACATAGTCTACTCTTAATTATAATGCAGAGGCTGGTTAGTCCAGTTAATTATCAAACTGATAGCTTTAATTCTAGAAAGACTAATAAATGTCTAAATACAAGACTTAAGAGCCTAAGATGATTTTTGAGGACGTTTTTAACACATGTATAACAATGAACAAACTTTCTGAGGCAACTGAATCTGGGCTGTGTTGTCTGTAATTAAGACTCTACATCATCTTGTCCATAGTTGACATTTGAAAAAAATGACGAGATTGTCTTATGTTCCCTTTCTCCTTTCCCTTTTTCTTCCACTAATAATTTACCATAGTTAATGAATTTTTTCGTGTGTAAGGAAAAACAATTTTACCTCTCTGTTGTCTTATACTATGATTTCCTCATTTTTAAAAAGAAACACAAAAATATTACAGAAGCCACTTAAACAAAGAATATACGGAGCTGACTTAATATAAATACCACTCGTATGTGGCTCTAATAATAATGTACTCCTAGATGAGGCAGTGAATTGTTCCTAAATTTACAGACCAATTTATGCAAAGAAACAACACTCTGTTGAACTTATCTTTTCTTTGAAGATTTTACAACTATTTGTAGAAGTGCAAATTTTGATGAAATTGGGGTTTAGATTAAGAAAAAATATCCAGCTCATATCTTCTTAGGAAATACCAGCATGTTAAAAACACAGGCTCTTGTCATCTTGTGTCATAGACTTATTGGGTAGGTTACTGGAAAAGATGCATAAATAAGTAAATAGGAAAAGTTCAGCTCACCCAAAATTGCAATATAATGAAACACTGACTGTCTTAGATAGAAAAAGTAGAAGAATCTTCAGGAGTTGTCATGTGATTTGGGATTTCAACTATTGGGGGATGCAACCATGTAAAGATGCTGGGGCATAGGAAACTTCTATTTAGAGGGTCTCGTGAGAGAAAGGGCAATTCTGCCATAAAGGTGAGAGCACAGGTTTGTAAGATTCCGAGTAAACATATAGACAAAGTTATTATTTTATTTATTAAGTTATTAAGTTATTATTAGTATGTCCATAGATCATACTGAAACATTTAACCGTTGATCTAAAATGGTATCAAGTGTGATAGATATTTAATAAATACTCACTAGATGACCTAATGGGCCAGAACTAAAACTAAATGAAAACAGCAATTAAACTTCTCATATTTCTATAGACCTATTGTTACTGCCTTCTCCAGATAAGGCTGTCATTATCACACCATTTGAATTATCTGGTTTCTAATCTATTGGGTAAGAGATCGTAGAGAATTTACCTCATTTTATTGAAAGGAAAAATGTTAATTAAAACACAAAAGTGTGTCTAGAAAAGAGTCACTGACTCATATGCAGGCCGACAGAAACCTGAGTTGGGGAGTATGTGCTCCCTATTTCAGTCTGTCTCAACGGTCAGTGATGTCAGCACAGGCCTGGAGCTTGATGGGAAAGCACAGTTCTACTCCCCCAGCTCATCCCACAAAGAAAACTCTGGATTTCAGCACACATCCCTGATGACTTATGCACGTAGAGTGCCTGACACTTTTAAAAAAATCTTTGTAAAAACCCTCACTGTTAATCATCCCAGAGCTGACATTTAAAACACGTTCTCCCAAGTGTACAAATTCTTTGTAATATTTATATTATGTAAAGAGCAAGGCATTGGTACTTGTACAAATTGTCATATTTCTTGTTTTTAATTTATACATTTTCACATACCATTTGATATTGTAAATCAGTCATTGACAGTAGCACATGAGAGGAAATTGTGTGTCTCTAAATCAGTAAACCTAATACAACTTATTACAGTAAATTCATCTTCATGAATAATCTGATATGTCCACTTAGTAGAAAAGCCGAGGGTTAGAGAGTTTTGTCCTCAATTCTCCTTTAATAAACTTTGTAGGTTATGTTTCACTGAACTGGAGACAAATTTGAACATATCAAAAGGTTATCAATAAATGTTTAAATAAAGAACTCTTCTTACTGAAATAAATTCTAAAGCAAAATTTCTTTATAGAATAGTAGTTTGTCAGTTTTTCTATATTATATGAATGGGCTTCCTCTTTAAATAGTTTATGAGCATTTAATGTAGTTGAGTGATACAAAAGTACAAGAAGATGTAAAATTACTGAGGACTACAGGAAAACGACCACCATGACTGAGCAGTCTGCCTTCCAAACACTTTTCCCTGAAGACCGTCTTTTACAGGAACAGTAATACTTTGTCATGATGTATAATACTGTGCTTTCAGACTTGACAATATATTGTAACCTTTACTGTTTATCGTTACATTTATACTTATTTATATGATATCCAGGCAAGTGTACAATTCAGGCAAGTGGCTACAAGTGAATTTTAGGTTTTCCCTTCTTGTTTCCCAATTTGGGAAGTATTATTCACACACCTACATCCTTTGTTAATCACATTGCATAGCAAACAGAAGAATGGCACCCCCAAGTTTCCCTTTTGTCATAAGGGTTTCCAGTCTTCCGAGAAATGAAGAAGGCATTCCCCTTTGAAAAAGCAGGAACTCAATTCTTGTCAGATACCCCGATTCCTTTTATTTGAAAACTGTCAGAAAGTTCAGTTTTTTTCATATACTGTTAGGTCCAAGAGAAACCCCAATTTCCTGAACTCCAAAAGGCAGTCCAACGAGTTCAACTTAGTTTACAGGACAATTTCTGGCAATTGGATAAAAGCCAGCAGTCCTCATGAACTTGTAAAACTGGTTCCCCTTTGCCAAGGGGAGTCCATTCCCTTACCACTGGCAGAAGGGACAAATTTGTGGTGCTTAGCAAAGCTCACGCTGCCCTCCAGGCTCCCTCAGTATCTACCACATGCATCTGTTACACATTTCAAAGTCCATGCTAGCATCCCAGCATTCTCATCTTCTCTTCCCCACACGCCTTCCCTTAGCTACTCATGCTCCTGATAAACACACTGTTCCTGATAGTGTCCTCTTTCTCTGTTCTGCTTCTCTGTTCTTCCTCCCCTGCTGCTCTCTCCTCTCTCTGATAACCCAGGCCAGGTCTAGTCTACTGGTCCTAAGTGGTCATATTTAGCCCACTTCTTTTTCTCTCTGCTCTGGACATGTCCAGATGCCCCTGGGTGTTCCTATCTACAACAAAAACCTTCCTTCCCTTTAACTAGAGCATGAAGCAGTCAGGTCATCCATTTCTGTACATACAACTCCTATAAAAGCTCAGAGAAATTCAATCATAGCTCTGATGTAAGACTAAATATAATTTGTTGGGTGGAAAGAGTTAAATGAACTTTAACTGAAAAGCTCTCTTTCTTTTCCTCTCAGGGTACAAAATAGCCAAGGGCAACAGCGGATGACTAATGTGTAGAATATTGCAATTAGTATAGCAAGGTACTTACAGGGATCAAATTAAAAAATTCATTAACGTACGCACTTAATTAAGAAACACTTTTCAGTTTACATGATAAATTATGACACCTATTAAATCTTCCGCTACAAGCTGTAATGGCTTCTTTGCTCCCGGGTAGAGAACTATTGCCTTTGAGGTCCTTTGAAACTCCCCAAGGACCAGCGCATTAGTTACAAGTGTATTAAAAACAATGCTTTCCCCTGCAAGGTGCAAGAGACTCTTGATGGAAAACTAATTTAAACTTAAGAAAGCACCAGGGAGCAGGAGGCTATCACATTGCAAGCAACCGACAACACGCATACACACACACACACACACACACACACACACACACACATACACACACACACACACACACACAATGACCTTGAAAGGAAGACAAAAGTCTTTGAGATGGCAGGGAAGATGCCCTGCTTGTTTGCTTTTGTGACTTGTTTCTATTTGTCTTCTCACTGACTCCGCTAAGAAGAGGACCCAGAACACAATGGGACTGGGCCTCTTATGTCCCAACTATGTCTTTTGCTTTCATCTAATGGAATGAATTAGAGGGGTGAGAAGGATGGAGAAGGAGAAAGAGGGTGACAGAGGGGAAATAAGAGCTAGAATATAAGATACATCCCTCAGATTCTGGCCGGGTCTGTCTGGGGGAAGCATGGTGGTAGCGTCTGTGGTGTTCTGTTGGAAATCTTCCGTCGATCAGTGTTGTTTGGGAGCCTGGAGCTAGCTCAGCTAGAGCATCAACTTTGTTTCCCAGGGTCACATCTCTTCAGGACTCCTGGTATAATTCTCTTGTCAGAGCAAGGTCCTTGCTCATTGGCTGATCTCTGTGACGTCAGTGTAGAGCAAGGTTTTAACACGTGGTCCTTGCTCATTGGCTGATCTTGTGACGTCAGTGTGGAGGGACAGGGACTATAACTAACTCTCAAATCACTAAGTAGGAACTCACAAACCCTCTAAATGGCCAGGTCCTAAGGAAACTCTATTTCGCAAAATTCAAAAAGGCAGAAGAGACAAATGGCTCTCTGTGGTACCTACAGCATACCAAAGCACACATTGGCCTCCGGGCTCCCTCAGCTTTACAAGTGCCTCTTACGAATTGCAAAGTCTAGGATCCTATCCCTTCTCATCTCCTTCTCTACCCTTAAGTCCCTCCAGCTTGTGGGCTCCCCTTCTCCCAGCCATTCCCTTTCCTTATAACCCTGCTAATTCATGACATTGCTGTTCTCCTCCAGTTGTCCCTCTTGTCCTCTCTTCCTCTTCCTTTCTCTTTCTTCCCCCCACTCCCTGCCCACCTCCCTCTTCTCTGCTCTATTCCTGCTTCTCTCATGGCCAGGTTCAACCTACTTTGTTTTCTCTCTTCTAGATGCTTCCAGCTGTCTTTTCCCTCTCTCTCTTATATCTACAATAAAGACCTTCCCCTTTGCCATAGCATGAATACTCATGCCTTCTGTTTATACATGAATCCTTTGAGATTCTCTGTAGGACCCTAACTGCTGTTATCAAACAGTGGGAGAAAGAGTCTAGGCAGGAACTGGGTAAAAATCCAGGGCAAGAATAGAAAGAGAGTGTCTCTCCACTCATTTCTTGCTAAGCTTGTTCCCCTTGAGGTCATGTAATGGATCATACCTTAAACTCCATAGAACAACTGTTGGTATTCTGTCTAAGCCCCACCCCCACAATTGTCTGGCAATGGCCAGCTGTGTCTGACACTATAAAAGGGGCTGCTTGCCTCCTCCTCTCTCTCTTATCCCCTCTCTCCTTTACTCCCTTTTACCCTCTCTTTCCCATCTTGCTCTTTGTTCTTCTCTGTTTTGCCCTCATACCCCCCTCCACATGCCCATGACCGGCCACCTTTCCTCTCTTGTTCTACTCTTCTCTCATTAAACCTTCCACATGGAACCATGGCATTTGAGTGTCTTCTGTCCCGGCATGGGCCAAGATTGAAATTCCTAACACTAGGTGCTTAGAGACACTGAGACTGAGGTGGGTCAGGACAATGGAATTGCTTTTGTCTTAACACGGGGCAGTTTGCGGAATTTCCATCATATAAATTGCATTCACCTGATGCTAGCTAGGTATCACCTAGCAGAAACTGTTTTAAATGAAGTTATAGCCACAGGTTGCTTGGCTATGCTCTGGGATATTAAGCGCTTGTATCGTCTGGTTTCCATTGTGCTGTTTGCTGGAGATTCTGTTGTCTGAGTAACAGAGACGCCTATAACAAAGTTTGGATTGAGCTCTTGCTCTCCACACAGTGGAAACTTTCAGCCTTCTAATTTACAAAGTAAACCATTTGATCAGTTTTCCCAATGTGATTTCACTACTTCTAACAATCAGAGATACTGCAGTACCTTGTCCTTATATCCATTGAGTGATGATTGGGAGCTGCAGGTATGAGCCACCCCTGTTCCACAGTGTCATCTCATCACCTCTAGCCTGGAGAACAGAAGCTGCTCTAGATGCCTTCAGGCTTTCCCAGTGTACCTTAACTGACAGTTAATTATTTCTATAGTTAAATCTTTCATAAGGCATCCAGTGCCATCCTAAGCAACTGCCTCATACAACATTCCCAATGATCACGATTTCTGCCAGATGATATTCTTTGTTGGTTTTCCCAGAGCTGTTTCTGGAGAACAGGACTAAGCATGGGGATTCCACTAGGAAACATTTGCCGTACCAACATGAAAGGAAAGATGCAGAATTCTCAAAAGAAACATTGCTAAGTCAGATACCACAGTAGACGCCTAAAATTTAGTCCCATGGGTGATCTCCTGGGGATTGTAAAACCCACCGCTTACATTTATTCCAACCACAGACAAAGGATGTGGAATGTCTGTTCTCAAGATGTGTGTTGAAATGTGTGTTCCCACAATGCTTTGGTGGAGAGATTCTGGTAAGAATGCCAGTACTTGATTTATAAAAAAAATATTCATTCTTTCATAATTTCATGCACGAATACTGTGTATTTAAATAATATCATCTACCTCCCCTGATTCTACAATTCCTCCTAGATTCTCCCTCCCTTTCCTGTATCTCCCAACTTCTTCCTCATCCTCCATCATCCCTCCTTTTTCTCTTCCCTCTTTGTATAACCAGTTGAAATCAGTTTGTGCTGTCTGTCCACATGAGTATAGCATGCCTCCTCCTCTCAGTGCCTGTTAATGAGCAATGACTCCAATGGTGGTTTGAGTAAGAATGACCCCGTACAGTCTCATATATTTGAATGTTTGGTTCCCAATTGATGGGACTTCTTTGTGAAGGAAGAGGAGGCATCGCATGGAAGAGATATGTACTCTGGTTGGGCTTTGAAGTTTCAAAGTCAATCTCTCTCTCTCTCTCTCTCTCTCTCTCTCTCTCTCTCTCTCTCTCTCTCATTGTTATTGCCTCAACATTTAAGCTCTCAGTTACTCAATAACTCTCAGCACCACGTCTGCTTGCTGACCTGCAGCTATACTCTACTTTCCACTGTGATGGTTACCTCCTGACCCCAGTTAAATTCTCGCTTTTATAAGTTGCTTTGGTTATGGTGTCTCTTCCCAGCAATAAAAGAATAACTAAGAGTCACCAAGACAGCTCTTCAGCTGGCATTGAGACTCATGAACTCATCCCCTCTCCATGCCACGTTTTCGCACTGTGTGTACACAAGCATCTGAGATTGCCATCATTATGTGGGGAAAAGCGTTTAGACTTAAAGATGCAGATGCTGCCAGTCGATGCTCTCCACACCTTAGGAGGTGTCTTTTCCTACTTAACTAGAAACCGTAGTTTAGATGGAAAGAAGAGGTGGATGAGTAAGAGGATGCTTCTCCCGAGAAGAAGGTTTTCAGTGGAAGAGCGTTTATCATAGGGTTGGAGCCAACCCCATGGACAGAAAGTAAACAGTGTAAGGGGACACCAGAGATGGGAGAGAACACTGCTCCTTAAAGAAGTAAGAGGTATATATTACAAAACTCACTTTTCATTAGCACCTCAACCCAGTTAGCTACAGGTTAATGGTCATCACCATCCTTACTTACTAGTAGCAAAAATCATTTACATTTACAGGCAATTCAAATCCAAAATATTATGATGTCCTTTCTAGGGGCTTTCCTGGGCTCCATTCTCCTAGTCTGAGTTCCCTTCAAAATAAAAACTAAGCCCAAACCCTAGCTCTCATATCTGAGCTTAGCCCTGTGCCACCAGGCCTGTCCACAGTTGCTTATGTGTTGTTTTGTATATGTAAAATATCAGCAGTTGAGGAAGGCAGTTGAAAACCACTATATCATTTTGAATCTTTACCTCACTTTATCTAGCAACAGCATAATAATAACAAATCCTTATAGCTTAAAAATGCCCACAGCAAACCTGAGATGGGACCTATTCTTTGACTTCCCCATGTATCGAGTTGTTCACTGAGTGAAGTAGGCACTGACTCAACTATTCTGATCCTAGAAGTAAGTTCATAACTTCTACCCAGGATTGTTTTCCTAAAACAATCACTGGGGCATCATCTCAGCAAATCTCTTGTTTTTTTTTTTTTTGTTTGTTTTTTGTTTTTTTTTTTTTACTGAAAAGACCTATTAGGGGTAAGGACAGATCCCCCATTTGGCGGATGAAGAGACATTTATGCCACCAACAGTGTGATTATAGAAATACATAGTTAACTCATTCATTTTCCTTTTCAGACAAGATATTCAATGAGCTATGCTTTGTCTCACATAAGTGTTCATTCCATTTATTTATTTTACCAATTCAGTCTAACGTTATTTTCAATAGTAATGTTTGCACAGTTAGCTGTACAAGAAAGGTCTATGGCTGAAAGTTGCTCCTTTCCATAACTTCCTTGCAGTAGAAATACAGTTAATTTCAGATTCAGAATTTTAAGTAGTTGATTTCTCACACTAGCACGTTGATGTTTTAAAGTAGAACACGAGTGAGTTGTCAAGGTTCTTGAGACATTTGAGTAAATTACTGGGTGAAAACGTCAACATAAGAGGTTTTTTTTCAGTTGATGAGGTAGTCATCAATAGATCATCCTTAGCAGAGGTTTTCTTTGCAAATTGTTTTTGTGCAGTAAGATCCCTTACGAATGCCCCAAAACAGCCTGTAATGGCTGCTAATCACCCTTGTGTCAGGGCTTATAGCTCCAATATATCTTTCTCAGACTGCCTCACAAGACAGTTATAGTCTCAAGAAATAGTGTTTCAAAGTGCCATCAAGTACCTGCCCAGTCCCAGATCACCTAAAGGCACATTTCTGTTTATGGTAGAGGAGGGCAGTTGTCCTTAGGTGTGAAGGGATTATCATTGAGTTCTGACTTTTGACTCTTTTTTTTTCTGGAATAATAAAAAGGGATGAGGGGGGAGAGATCATTTGCTGGGCAAGCATCAATTCAATTGAGATGGCATGATCGATGGGATGGAATGCTTAAGGGACTCCTGTCACTTTTCCTACACCTCTTGAGTTCCCTCCACAGGGATTTTCCTCAACTTAAGCTGCCCTTCTTTCTGTGTCAACAGGGCCATATTTTCTGTTCCAGGCTGTCCATTTGCCCTCATAAAGCTGACTGTGTGATTCCTGGCTTCACTTCACTCCATCTATGCTCTTTTCTTGTTTTGTCATCCAAGTTAGCTACTTGCTTCCATTTCTGAGGTAAATAAAGCTTATTGGACTGGACTGGCAACGTGTTTCTCACCAGTGCCTTGATTCTGCTGCTTGTGCTGAATGACTCTGCTTTATTCAAACCTTATCTTCATCTCTCTGCCCCATAACATTCGAGCCTTTTGAGTTTTATGTGTATGGACATCTGAGATTCTAATTATTTTGCTTCTCTTGTTGACTGTCTTTGGATTCTGATATACTCAACTTTTTCGAATAGGAGACTTGATTTTGGCTCTTGCTTTCTCAAGTTGTGTCAGAGAATTAATTCCCAGGGACTTTGTTTTCTGTTTGATGATTCCACATTTTATTTTAATTCAAATGTCATTAGGTATATTCTCATACTTATACAAACTGTTGTTTATTATATGATTCCTTTAGTGTAATATTTCTATGCATTTATTTCTGGAATTAGATACAAGACTGATAGACTAATTTGCAAGCCAGATATTTAGCAGATTTTTTTTAAGCAAAAGAAAAGTATATACTAAATTTTTGTGTATTATGTATATGTGTACGCATGCATCTGTGTGTGTGTGTGCTGAGAAATTCATAGAACATTTACCTATGTAATTAGAAAGTAAGCACATTTTTCTAATTTCCAAAAAACACTTTCAGTCTTGTTTGCCTTTTATCTGTGTAACATGTTATTAAGTCTTAACTACTCATTGTACAAAGAAGCATCTACTTTTTCTTAAAATATGCACGTTTTTGTTAGGATCTTAAATGTTTATCAAAGGCTTGATGTTAAAGGCTTGGTCACTGTGATGGATTGAATATGAATGGCCCCATAGACTTGTGTGTCGGAATCATGTGTCTGAATGCTTGGCCCATGTGAAGTGTCACTATTAAAATAGGTGTGATCTTGTTGAAGTAGGGGTGACCTTGTTCATTGGAAGGGTTTTACTGTGGGGATGGGCTTTGAGTTCTCATATGTTCAAGCTATACCCAGTGTGGCTTATAATCTTCCTCTACTGTCTTCAATCAAGATATCAAGATATAGAATTCTCAGCTCTTCAAGCACCATGTCTGACTTCATACCATTTTGTTACTTGCTACGATTATAATTGACTAAACCACTGAACTGTAAGCAAGATCCATTATATATTTTTCTTTATAAGAGTTGTCATGGTCATGATGTCTTTTCACTACTGGGAGGAGGTAGGACCTGTAGACAATAAGGTATCATTGAGGGATAAGAAGGGAAGGAGATATCTGGACACTGGGATGACCAAGCCAGCTCAGCCAGTCAGTAGATTCTCCAAGGCATGACTGAGGATTAAAATGAAAACGGACAATTAGAGAACATTATAACATGACTCCAGCCAGTTCTGAGGCAGAAGTGGGTTTTTTATTTTCCAGTCTGCTCTTATACCACTTTTTAAGTACATGCAAAATGATAAGATCAAGTCTGGGTCAAGGAACAAGCAAGGCAATAAACAAAATCCTATAAACACTTTTCTAGGGCTCAGTTAGGATGACCAAGACAAAAGGAATACCACACACATCTCTGATGAGCCTGCTCTGAACTTTGCCTTAACTCAAATCTAAATGTTCTTAATCTGAGCCTATTTCCTGAGTCGTGGCCCAAACTCAGATTCTGGCCCTGAGCTTACTTCTTTTGTCCTGGCCAAATTCCTACCAAGTGCCTAGAAGCAAGCGGCCCCAAAAGACTCTCCACATTTCCCTCTATTTATTTCATAAACAAGACTGAGCCTGTCTTAGGTCATTCTGACAAGAATGCCTTTTTTACCCATCATGGAATATGCATTATCAAAAGCAATGCTATTCTGTCTTAGGTTGGTAAGACTCTACAGAATCTTACCCATCCTTGGCTTGGCTTGCCAGCCTGTTAAAGTAATAACTGTCTGGGGGTTCAATTTTAGTTTCAAGTCATGTATTTTGGTGGCCAACATGTTGCTGTTGTTAAAAACAAGTTTTATCACAATGGGCAGGAATAAAAGTATTCCCAGGACAAGAAGGGCTAGCATGATCATGCTATATATGCCATTCTGGACGCTTGACCAAGATGGGAATACTGACCAGAGGGCACGAATAATGTTACCAGCAACATCTGCAGCATCAAAGCTCACTGGAACAGCATTCTTTAAATTCATAATCTCAGCGTGCAAGGTTAAAACATCCAGAGAGGCATTAGAATTATGCCAAATACCCTGCAAGTGCCTTTGAACTTTTCCCCAATTACAGTGACTATCATGTAAATTTTAGAAGAACACAAATCCATTGGTATTTAGCAAGACACTTGAGATGGCATCCACTCTGAACTTCTTCTAATAATTTGAATAGTATCAGAAAGCATCAATCTGTTCTTTCAAACACCTATCTAAATCCTCTTGAATACTCAAAACATTAGTAAAAATTTTTGCTAGATGATTAACAAAAATAGCTGCTTAGCTCTGAGTCAAAGCAATTGTAGTGGTGCTAAGGTATTAATGCAATTAAATCTGCTACACCAGCAATAATTGAGCCCACTATCATCTTGCTTCTGCTTAAAGACTGACTGACTCCTTCCAGTATTTTCAAGCCTTTTTCAGAATACCAGCTTCCTGTAATACTCAGAAGCAATAAAACAAATGCTGGTTGATAGACCTTCATAACAGACATGACAGATTTTAATACATTAACAAAATTAGAAAGTGTACCATCAATACAACCTACATTAAATAGGTAGAAGAGATAAAAATGCTTTTAGCATGACCAATTAATAAAAGATTAGGAGCTTTAACACATGCACTAACATTTGTTAGAAATCTAGATCCTGTCCCAATTTTATGCACTGCAAACGTAACTTCATACAAAGCAATTGTGAATTTTTAAAGGTCTCTGAAAATGTCCAGAACCCATCTTCCAAATGAAGACTGTTATTTCCAATATTGGATTGATTTCTAGACAAGTCCATGATTGAGTCAGAATAACTTGTCACATTAAAAGAAAGAGAAGAACTATTACAACTTCTCTTATTTGAATAACGTTTTGAAGGCAGTTTTCACAGTCTCCATGTTCTCTGTTCCATAAGGTCTAAAAGTTTGAAATAAGCAAGCTTGTCCAATCTGGGATATAGGCAAGCAAAGGTGGGTCAGGAACATATGTGCAAAACAGCTTCCCAGGCACCAGTTTTAGGGCACTCAGCAAGCTCTCAGGTCAGCATCATTCTTTGTCCCAGCGTCACCATGCCTCACCAGTCACTCTGGCAGCTAGCACACTCCTTCAGTATCCTGCAGAAGAATCACAAACATTCCCTCTTCTCCATATTAATACCTGATCAGGATCATGCCATGCCAGTATGTGGATCTTTCCATTTCACCTAGGCATAAGTGTACATAGTTGTAGGGTGCCATAGACACTCAGAGAGTTCCTTGGCATTCAAGTATTAAAATTTAAAATAAAAAGAGCATGATTTAAATAATTGTGTGGTATACAGAGATATATAACTCCCCCTTTTCTATTTTATGAAGGTATTATTTTAAAATTCTACAATGCCTTCTTCACAATACATTTTCTTAGAGAATTATAAGGAATTCCAGTAGTATGGGTAATATTAAACTGTCGACAAAAGGTCTCAAATGCTTGACTTTGATAGCCAGTTCCATTATCTGTTTTAATCTGATTTGGAACACCAAGCATAGATAAACAGCATAGGCAATGAGTAATTATATTTTTCGATGCTTCTCCTGTTAAAGCAGTTGCAACTAGAAAGCCTGAAAAGGTGTCAGCAGTCACACATACAAGTTTTAATTTTCCAAAGTCAGAAATATCAGCAGCATCCATTTATCATAATTGGTTAGGTATATGTCCTGGAGGATTGACATCATTATGTCATTGTGTGGTACAGAAAGAAATTGAGGTCACCGAGGACAAGTATTTACAACTTGACTTACACAGTCTCCAGAGATTCCAAGTTATTGTCTCAAGCTTTTGCTATTTCAATGATGTAAACAATGAGATCATTTGGCTAATTGTTCCTATGTAAGACCTGTAATCAACTTGGTATTCAAATCTGCTGTGGCATTGCCCTCACTAAGGAGTTCAGGCAATCCATTGTGAGTTCCTAAATAGCCTATAAAGTATGGAACAGTATGTTCTCTTATATTAAGTTGTAGTTGCATAAATAATTGCAAAATTTGAGAATTAGCAGTATCTAAAAAGAAAAAGGAACAATTTCAAGCAATTGCAAACCGTAAGCTATACATTGGCCATCAGTATACAAATCGAAAGCTTGATTTTTCAACATATCAAAGAACAGTGGCTACAGCACATAATTCAATAATCTGTGCTGAAGCAGGGGGGAACTCAAGAGAATAAACATGTGATCCAATTACATATGCTGCCTTCTCATTAAATGAGCCATCTATAAATATAGTAAGCACATTTTCTATGTGCTGAATGCATAAATTTACAGGAAATTCAAAGCATGCATAGAGGCAAATTGAAACAACTTGTCTTTTGGATGATCAATTTTGCCTGAAAAGTTTGCACATGCAACAGGCCAAATATCAGTATTCTGCAATAACCAATTTAATTGCTGTTTGGAATAAGGAATAAGGAATGAATATTTCATCATCTTCTTTCCCAAAATACTTTCTTGATTCTGTCCTACAATTCTGTATTAACACAGCAACAGCTTCATAATAGGGTGTTAAAACTTTCTTTGGAGAAGAAGAAAGATGAGTCCACATTAATGGTCCCTTTTGCCAAAGGACTGCTCTGGATACAAACAACCAACAATTGCTCATAGTCTATATAATATCTGTTGTTGATTAATAGCTTCTTCTACTTTCTGCAAAGCTATCCATACCTCATCAGTTCATAATTGAACGGAATTAGGATTTGCATCTCTCTTAAGAATATCAAACAGAGACTTAAGTTCTCCTGTGCTAAGCTTAAGGTGAGGTAGTAGCCAAAAAAACATCTCCTAATAGCTTTTGAAAATAATTTAAAGTAAGTAAACATTGTTTAGGATATAACTGTTATCCTAAATATTGAAAAGGATACTGTCTTTGAATCTTTTTCTGGAGCAACAACTACTCCAAAATTTTAAAGCTCATTGTGTAAGAGCAAAGGCCTATAGTAAAACTCTTTCAGAGTGATCGGCTAATAAAATATTCATATAAATAATAACATACACTGAAGGATTCAAACTCCTAACTTCTTGTTTTGAAACAGCGACAAATATTTTACATAATGTAGGGCTATTAGCCATTCCTTGAGGCAAAACTTTCCAATATCACTTCCTGGGCTCTCTAAAATTAGAAGCAAGCTCACTAAATCACCAGGATCCAAAGAAACAGTCTTAAAAACAATTCTCCAAATCCTTAATAATTCTATATGTATTTTCTGAAATGGCAGCTGGAGTAAGCAAGCCAGGCAGTAATGCTCCCACAAGGCCCATAGCCTCATCAACCCTTCGCAAATCCTGCAACACTCTCTAACTGCTTAATTTTTTCTTAATAACATGAGTTAGAATCCTGAGCCTGTGATCGAACTGCAAACTGCAGCCAGTGGAACACTGATAGTTCAACCTCCATCTTGAAGTTCCCCTTGTAACATCAGAGCACAACCACAGCTTTGGAAAGCAAAACCCAACCTCCAAGCAATCCAGTCTCTCTAAAATCAACACCAAGTGCATCACCCTCATGCTACGAAGTTTGACTGTCAATTCCTACAGATGAATGCATGATGGTGCAGCCTTCAACACCTCACCAAAGAGACACCACCTAAATCCTCTCTTATAAGTCTGGTTTCTAGGATAAGAATTACATAAAATATTACAAAATTTAGAGATATTTTAGAGACCCATTTCTCTGTGTTGGCTCATGCCATGTGTAGTGTAGAACGACTCCACCCACGTTACCAGTTTTAAGCCAACTTTCTGTTACGAATGTTACAAATTTTTAATCATATCCAATAACTTAAAAGCCAATAATTGATTACCAAGACATGCAGAACATACTTATACTTTTAAAAAACAGTCAAACAAAAATGAAATGGCTACACACATCTTGTATATTTAGACCAAACACAATTTTCTTACTTTTTCTAGCTATAATTTCAAGAGAAGAACACTTGTCACCTGTTGAAGCCAATAAACACAATCACAGAGGTTTTTCTACGAAAAACAACCTTCAGCTCCCTTACAATAGGAGTTGAGAAGCTGCTGGCCTCTTTAAGAGTAGCTTGTGCAGACAATCAGCCTGGGAGGGGCTTCTCTAGCTGTGCTAGACTCCTAGCTACAGGTGCAGGGCTGCAAAGGCCAATTGAGACTGCTTTTTTTTTTTTTTTTTGCAGTGAGATAAAACTAAATTACGGGGTGAATGACCAGCAGATAAAGTTTTAACCATTTTTTTTTCTTTTGAACATGAAACACAGAGCAACAAACAATCAAACAACAAAACAAAAATACAGACAAAGACAGATTGGTATGCCAAGGACAGACTATAGACATAGAAGGAAGAGAATTAGATGTCCGACCAAAGGGACCCAGAACCAGAATTAAGCATTCTTCCAGTAGGAGCCAGAGAGAAGGCAGGATGTCTCCCAACCTCCTCCTGTTCTAAGATTCAAACTTTAATGACAAAGGCCACCTAAGGGAAACACCAGGTGGCTGGGACTTTAACCTCCTGTCCAAAGAATTTAGGATAATACCCTGTTCCAGGAAATAAGTTAACCTCGAAGGGGGAAGGGCTCTTAGCAGTCCCCATCCCCAGGCCAAAGATATCTCACCATTGATGAATGTAAGTGTTAATGTGTGTCATCAAGGACCAACTCAGGCTGTTGCCAAAGGCTGTCCTCCACAGAGCTTCCAGGGACTAAGCCACTACCTAAAGACTATACATGGTCTGACCCTGGACTCTGACCTCATAGGTAGCAATGAATATCCTAGTAAGAGCACCAGTGGAAGGGGAAGCCCTGGGTCCTGCTAAGACTGAACCCCCAGTGAATGTGATTGTTGGGGGGAGGGCGGCAATGGGGGGAGGATGGAGAGGGGAACACCCATAAAGAAGGGGAGGGGAAGGGATTAGGGGGATGTTTGCCTGGAAACTGGGAAAGGGAATAACACTTTCGAAATGTAAATAAGAAATACTCAAGTTAATAAAAAAAAAAAAAAAAGGTATGTGCTTTTGTTACTGGGGCTCGCCTCTGTCCCCACTCCAGGGCCACCCCAGTGCACAGTATCATTAAAACTCTTGCTTGATTGCATCGCTCTCTGTCTCCCTGTTTTTGTGAGTGGGACCTCCTGGACATAGGGCTGATCAGGTCCTATACTGTTCCAAGGAGAGCTCTGAAACAGCTTACATGCATTTTTCTTCTCTTTGGCCAAAGCATCCCCGGATTGGCCAGGAGGACTGCTTTTCTCAAATCCATTCTCTTCCTCAAGACTAGGGACTAAACTATTTCTAACCAGGGTATAAAGACTTAAAGCATCTATGAGAATTATCTTCGCTCCTCTAGATTTTTAGCATAAACTCATACACACACACACACACACACACACACACACACACACACACACACACACACACAAAACATTTTACCATTACCCTGTCCCTTTTTACAAGGTTTATTCACCACTGGCCCAAATCTTCACTTTCCTTTGCACGTGTTTTCAATTCCCATAGTGTTCTTCACTGAATCCTGCTTAATGGAGCTCTAACATTGAGGCACCATTCGACCCAGCCAGCTATGTCAGTCAACAGGTTGTCCATGGCAGGAGTGAGGATTAAGAAGAAAACATACAATTGGATAACATTATAACATGACTCCAGCCAGTTCTGAGGCTGAAGTGGGTTTTTAAATTTTCCAGTCTGCTTTTATACCACTTTAAGTACATACAAAATAATAAGATCAGGTCTGGGTCAAGGAACAAGCAAGACCATAAACAAAATCCTGTGAACACCTTTCTAGGGGTTGGTTGTGGTGACCAAGACAAAAGGAATGCCTTACACATCTCTGATGAGACTGCTCTGAGCTTTGCCTTAACTCAAATGTAAATGTTCTTAACTTGGGCCTATTTCCTGAGCTAACTTCTTTTGTCCTGGCCAAATTCCCGCTGCCAAGTGTCTAGAAGCAAGCAGCACCAAAAGGCTCTCCACACTTGAATGTCTTTTCCTGCCAATCTTTCTTCTGGACCACTATAACTTAGCAATATTGTTCATTCTGTGTTCCTGCCTGGATCATGTACACTTTGCCAAAAGTGATGGAACAAAGTAATTGTGTCTGAGACCTTGAAAGTGCGAGTTTGAGAGAGCCTGTCTTCTTTATTAGGTCAATTCCTTGCAGTAATTGTGTTAGCATGATAGGAACTGACTGACCAAGTTTACAGCTTTTGATATCTATTTACCTTAGCTTCAGTGAAACAGCTAGAGACATGATATCTCTTCCTTTACAAAGGTTAAATTTAACTATAGAGTCTTTTCCACACCCTAAGGGTTACCTGTTATGGGTAAGATTTTGATGGTACAAGAAGTTAATTTTTTTTTTTCTAACTAAAAATGAGCTGCAACCCCCAGTCCTCTTTAGAGAAGCTTCTTTGGGCTGAGGCTGGTGGATATTGCAGAAACTCCCAATCGGTCCAGTTGTGGAGAATAAGCATCTATGATCTGTTTACCCATAAAAGGGATATCTATGTCACTCCCACCTAGTCCCAGGTTGAAGGAACATTGGGGGAAGAGGAAGTAGAAGGAATGGGAAAACCAGTGATTCAGGAGGGAAGGCGGGAGAGGTTTTTCTCACTATGACAGGATGGCTGAGCTTATGAACAGCTATTACCTGCACAAGACCTATGCAAGAACAAGGTAGTCATTATTCCAGAACGGCTGCTGGGGTGAGGATGGGAGTAGAGGTGGAGATGAGGTGGAGGTGGTGGTGGGCATGAAAGGTAGAAGTTTTAAGGTTGCCTTCCCCCCCAGACAAAGGTTCAGAGTAGAAGGAAAAAACTGGTTAGGCCCTGGAATTGTATGTTCCAGGAAGCTTCTCCTAGGACCATAGAATCGGTAATTACATCGACCGGTTCAACAGCTTTCTCCCAGGAACTAGCTGACCATAAAGTTAGATTAAAATCTTAGAGAACAATCTTGAGAAGCAGGAAGCTTCTTCCAGGAACTGGAGGACCATAAAGTTAAACAATCTTGAGAAACAGGAAGCTCCTCCTTGTGATTTTTCACTGGTATTCTCGACATTTTCCAATGACGCCCTCCCTACCCCCTTTAAATTCCTCTTCTCTTAGCTACTGGGGGTCAAACTCCTGTGTCCCTGTGTGGGATACAAGTCTTGACCCCAGTGAACTGGTTCCTATCAATAAACCTCGTGTAAATTACAGCAAGGATGGTCTTATGTGAGTACTTGGGGAGTCGAGTCATCCTGAGACTTGAGCGAGGGTCTCCCCACTCTGGGGGTCTTTCAGGCACACTCATAAGCCTCTGCCCCTAACTGGGGAGCTATTGGTAGTTGATGGCTGCTAGGAGAGGCAGAATACATTTTCTTTATGGTTTTAGCTCCTGCTAGATAAACTATGCCTCGGTGGACTGTTCTACAACCAGCAGATATGGGGAACACAAATTGGACTCAGAGGGTTGTAGTATGCCTCAAAAGAGGACATGAAGTTGGGAGAGGGTTAGGGGTAAATCTGGGAAAAGGGGAGGGAGTAGATATGACCAAAATATACCGCATGCGTGTATGAAATTCCAACAAATTGAAAATATGCTTTGAAAATAAAGGTAGAAGAGTCATATTTATTTATATGTATTTATCTCTCATTTTATGAGCTTTCTATATATGTGTGTTTGTTTAGATTCCCCTGTAGTTTTCCTGTTAGAGAAACAAGGGTTAAAAAGCCAGAGTTGTTGGACTATTTCAGGTTTCCACCTCATTGGAGTATTTAATACAAATAGAGGCTCTAGGACAATATATTTTTTTAAAAACCTAAACAATGCAGGTGAGTAGCCCTGCTCCAGACGAATGGGGGACCTTGATACATTGAAACATTTATGAATAAATAAATAAATAAATAAATAATTTCATTCTTCCAGCAGATAGAAGAAAGATGTTACACCATTTCCTCCGGAAACATCTATTGTAACAAAAATGGAGGGTGAATCCAGGAATGAGTAGACCCCTAGCATAGTGACTCCTCGTGTTCGTTTATCTTGAACAGGAGTTTGACACATACTTCACTTTGAAAAATTATGATTTATGTCACTAGTTCGTTTCTTTCCTTCTACCACCAACACCTAACTCTACCTTCTGTTTGAGGGCAGATCCAGTACCAAACACCTGCGTGGCAGATACGGTCTCTGCCTTCCTTGGCCCGATCCATCTGCAGGATGAGTCTGCATGCCAATGATGGTCATTCAAGTGGGACTAGAGTTCTAGAAATTTGTGAGAATCCAATAAACATTAAGTATACACCCTTCCTCTTCTACCAGCCCTTCTCCAACCAAGTTCGCACTGCTCTTTTCCTCTCTTCTTTTGGACAGCAGTGACCTTGCATGTCAGTGAAGCATACTTGAGTCAGCCCCAACTGGGCTCTGTAGGATAATTATTTGGCATGGTGGTTGGCAAATGCCCTGCCTAAGTTTTTGTAGGTGATTTGTGACTTAGTTAATCATTTGTGAATATTTTCTAAGGTTTCCGTTAGCAGACAATAAGTGATAGTTTGATTCTGAAGTAACCCGAAAACTGCCAAATCAAATTACAAATGCCAAAGAATTCCATTTGAGCTTTAAATTCTGGGGCATAAGAAAATAATTTTCTTTTCATTATTTAAGACATGTCCCTGTGTACTTTAATACACCTAGGTGGTTTTTGTTTTTAAATTTTCAGTTACAGAAGTTTCAACATTTATCTCTCTTTGTGATCAACTGTTAAGGAAAACGTGCTGCTGAGCTCACTCATCTATGAAAACATTTGTGTGTGTGTGTGTGTGTGTTCTCACATGTATGTACATGTGTAATGCTGTGGATAGAACACATAGCCTCATACATGCAAGGTGACTCAGGTACCTTTGTAACATCCAAAGTTAATTGAATCAAAGGCAACTACCAAATCATTGAAACACAGCCAAATCATTTTCATTTGACTGCCTATTGATTTTATTTTACTTATGTGAATTACATATAAAAATCTTGCTTTAAGTAACACAGGCAATTATTGAGTATCTCTTGTGCAAAATTATCAAAATCATGCTGAGTTTTGAAGCTACAGGATTAAAACTCACATATAGTCCCAGTTTTTAAAGATCACAAAGAATATAGTATTTCCAAGAAAGGTAGTCACTAAAATGAAAGTCCAGAGAACTTCTAGGAGACAATATGGAGGACTACCTGTGGGATGGGAAAATCTAATTGCTCAACTGAATACAGGATTTCTGCTTGTATTACTTTGCATTTTAATGCTAATGAAATCTTCTAGAAGATTTTCCCTTAAAGTATTTTTCTGGGGTAATGTAAGGTTCACCCAGAATTCTGAGTATTTTGATACCATGGAATATTTTGTTTTTAAATACTATAAAAGGTTATGGTAGGTTTTTAAAAATCTTTTTGATTTACATGTGGCTTTACTTTTAATAAAAGAAATGGGAAAGAGTTGGGTTGTCAAGAAGTTTTTCAAGGAATTGAAGGAAATGGGCCTTATAAATGAACTGTAATTAGATAACCAAATTAGTTTTATAGAATTAGGGAAAGGAGAGATGAAGGCAGAAAGAGGGAGGGAGGGAAAGAGAAGGGGACAAAGTATAGGGGGAAGAGAGATGGGGAAAGAGAGAGACAGAGAAACCATTGGAAAATGCAAAGTTTGAGGGTAGACTGCTTTCATTCCTTCATTAAAGAGAACTTTCTCAGGCTCTGGGGCTGAAACTCCTTAAAGAATTATATGCAGGGCGGTGACACCATGAGGTCTGTTCTTTGGACAGGACAATTTCCTTCATAATAATAGGAAACGACTCATGCAAGAATTTGAAGTAGAAGCATCTGGGAAAAAAATATAGGGATCAAATAAAAACATTAGCTCAAAATTTAAGATCCTGAGATCCCAAGGATAGAAGACAGCAGGAGAGGGGATGAGAAGAAGACAAATTATTAAGCGGTCTTCCCTTTAGCTATGTTTACAGAAGAGAATTTGCTGGTCAAAACCAATGATATTTGCAGATTAAGTATAAATAATTAGAAAGTGGAGTCATAGAGAGGGTTAGGAGAGGAATTCAATGCAGGAGAAGTTATGAGATCATTAGTGTAAATCTGGGGGACGTTTCACTCAGGTGATGGTATAGAATTGCTAGTTCATAAATTATTTACTGCTATGTAATAATAAATCACCCCCAAATATAGCAACTAAAAACAGTACAAGTTTTTCCTCATGAAGTTTCCGGGTCACAAGTTGGAACATGAATCTTAAATGATTGTTCTTTAGAGGGACTTAGTGTCAAGACATCTACTATGATTGTGATAGATAGACTACTCATTCACTTGTAACTTCATGCTCTGGAAGGTGGATTTCATTGCTCATAGCTTGTTGCTGTAAGAACCTTAGTTCTTTGACACAAAGAAAGAGCTAACAGCAGCCTCTGACTGACTTATTACTGTTCACTGAGAATATCAGAATATTGAGAAAGGAAAGGTTGAGAGAGTTTTGAAAGGTAGAAATTTTAAGGTTGCCTCCCCACCTAGACAAAGGTTCAGAGTAGAAGGAAAAAACTGGTTAGGCCCTGGGATTGTATGTTCCAGGAAGCTTCTCCTAGGACCATAGAATGGGTAATTACATCAGCCGGTTCTGCAACTGTCTCCCAGGAACTGGGAGACCATAAAGTTAGATTAAAATCTTAGAGAACAATCTTGAGAAGCAGGAAGCTTCTTTCAGGAACTGGAGGACCATAAAGTTAAACAATCTTGAGAAACAGGAAGCTCCTCCTTGTGATTTTTTCCACTGGTATTTTCCAATGATGCCTTCCCTAACCCCTTGGGTTGTGGTTTCTTCCTTTAAATTCCCCTTCTCTTAGTACTGGTGGTCGAACTCCACTGCCCCCGCATGGGATATGAGTCTTGACCCCAATGCACTGGTTCCTATCAATAAACCTCGTATAAATTACAGCAAGGACAGTCTTACATGAGTTCTTGGGGGGTGTCACGTCACCCCGAGACTTGAGTGAGGGTCTCCCTTCTCCGGGGGTCTTTCAGTTTATCAGGTAAGAAGGGACCATTGGAGTGGAAAGAGAAGAAAGAGAGGATAGCTGAGAGACCCAAGTGGTAAATCTGAAGAGGCTATGAATCACATCCCGAGAGAAGTTGACACTACATACAAGAAGGGACATTCAGCTATGGAGGAGATAAAATTTATCATATTCCAAGTCAGTAAAATTCATAAAGGCAAAAATCTCAGGCCAAATTCAGTTCAACCATAACCTCAGCTTTCAAGTTGAGATGAGTCAGAAAGTGCAGAGAAATCTGTATTAAGAAGCAGGTTCCGTCAGAGAGCTAGGGGGTCAGCAGTTTACTATAGCAGTATACAGGTGAGAAGTGGGGAGGAGTGACTGGGGTTGCTGTCAGTTTGTATTTGAACATATCCCTGTGCGTAAGTGATTTACAATGCGTATTAATTAATACAACTCTTTCTTCAATTACAGAAGTGGCATGAGAAAATACCATGTTAAGAATAAATTTGAAGTAGTTAAATCGGAGGTGGGAGAAGTTGGACTCAGGAAGAAAACTGATGAATTTTTGTGATAATTCAGAGGGAAAGAAATAAGTTCCCAAACCAAGATATATATATATATATATATATATATATATATATATATATATATATATATATATATCTCATAAATGGCGAGGGACGGATGAGGATGAAGGCAGTTCAGGCTGTGAAAGAATGTGTTATATGTTCAAAGACTGAGTGAAATTTAGCAGTGTATGAGACTTTAGCCCTGTATCTCAAATAAGCCATTTATCTGATTTAATCTTTTATTACATTTATTTACATGGTTGTGTATGTGAGAACGCATGGCACAAGTATGGCAGTCAGAGCTTTGGGGAGCAGGTTTTTCCTCTACCATGTGGTGCCTAGGTTGGAACTCAGATCATCATCAGGCTTGATGGTTGAGAGTCTTTACCCAGTGCTGTACCTCACAGGCCAGACTTAATTGGTTTCAGTGATTCTGTTATTGCTTCTGCATTTTCTATTCTCCCTTTTTCAATTAACTAACATTAGCAATACAGAAAATATGCTAAAATTTCCTATATGATTTGTTCATTCAGTAAGGGGGGAAGACTGTAATATAAACATAAAAGACTCTCATAAAAATTAGGTTGTGTGTGTGTGTGTGTGTGTGTGTGTGTGTGTGTGTGTTCTGTTTCCCATGTAGTAAGGGGCACATACATGCAGCCCAATGCAGCCCAATGCAGCCAGAGAGAGTAGAGTCAGAACACAATTTAAGTCATTTTTCTTCCAACCATATGTGTAGTGGCTTGTATTCTGATGTTAATTTGGGCTCCCAAAAGACACTCAGGGACCCTGCACCCACTTGGTTTTGATTGGTAAATAAAGATACAGAAAGCCAATGGCTGGGCAGGGCAGACAGAGGCAGGGCTTTTAGGATTCCCTGCTAGGGGGAGAGAGGAGGGAGGAAATCTGCCAGGCCGGGGAGAAGAGTGGGAGGAGAGAGATGTCATACTTGAGAAGGTTCAGGATAGAGAACATAGCTGCCACATAGAAACCCGGGCAGAGCGGCCCAGGAGGGGTGCTCGACTGGGTCCATGGCAGCCAAGAAGGAATAAAGGATTTAGTAAGTAGTAATTCATCAAGGGAGGTGGGTTAGTCATGTGGACAGTAGGAAGTAGCCCAACCACTGAACTGATCAAGGCCCACCAAAGTATAAAGGCTGTGTGTGTGTGTGTGTGTGTGTGTGTGTGTGTGTGTGTGTGTGTGTGTGTGTGTGTGTGTGTTTCATTCGGGGACTCAGAACATTGGAACGCGCTGCCACCGGGCTCTATTTAAATATATAATGCTACACATATGGTATTCTGGGATTGAATTTAGGTCATCATCCTTGGCAGCAAGAGCCCCTTAGCAACTAAGCCAACTCACTGGTCCTTTTGGTTTTTAAATACGAATGTGACTCAGAAAAAGACATCTCGGGAAAGTAGCTGTTTCTGTAGAAGTCCACACAGAGAGCAAACCAGTCGCCATGGCACCCGTGGACTTGGATTCTGTTTCTTTGGAGCTGTTTTTGAGACCCATTTACTAAAACACGGTTGAGTGTTCTAGTAAGTTTGATAGTTTTTATGGCTTTGGAGAAAATTTGAGGACTATCACTGATTGGAGGCTAAACACAAATGTATGGAAACACCTAAGTTTAAATTTATACTACATCTACCTATCATTCATTTCGACTTTGCACTTTCTGCAAGAAGGACTTGTTGCTTTGGAGCAGGTCAAAATTATAAATAGTCAGGCCATGCCCCCCAAACTACTCCAAGGATGGCAGAAGCCGGATGCTTGATTTATGATTAATGCATGATTGAGTATTAAATGACAGCCAGAAGATACTTTCTGAGATGATCTGTTTAGCTTTTAGCACCCAGAGGTCTTTCCTCAGGGGCATCTGTCTGTGCTCTGTAATGATGAGGCCTGCACTACAAATGTCTGATAGGGATAGCTTTTGATTCATTTAACAGCACATACTGACAGACATACGGACAAACTGACAGTTCTACCTGAAGCGTGCAAGAAAGAGTTTGGAATTCCAGCATTTGTAAACCTTAAAAAAAGAGTACTTAACATTAATGCACAACTTGAAGGCTTTCTTCAACTTACGACTTTGCAAGACAGAGCTCTTGAGTTGTGTTCGATTATTTTAAAAATTGACACTTGTAAGTGGTTGTGTCTGTGCCTTGATTTGGGGGAACCCAAGGAGTTCATCTGTGAGCACATTATGCCAAACTGGCAGGTTTATGGTTGGAATTAATTTTGGCATAAATCCTTTTGATTTTTACACGCATAGTTATTATGACTGATCCTAAGGTTATTTTAAAATTATCACGCTGTATTTCAACATTTAATAGTATATTGTACTTGTGTAACTTCTAAATTGTAAAAGTTTAGTGCTAAAAGACCTGATAATTCCTTGTCCATCCATTTTTTTTCAATCAATATTTTCAGGAGACATGCATTTTTTTCTTGAAGAGGACGATGGATGAAGTCAGTGTGAGAATAGGGAGCTAGGCAGTGAGAACTTCCGTCTCTCCTGATGGGGTTTTCTAAATCATTCCCATGACTTAGAAAGTGTACACAAGTGATTTCCACGGTTCACACATTACATATTTCCAAAGATGGCTGCTTTTGAAGACACTTTCTATAAAGCTTTACACAGCACTGACTTCAGGTATTGATTGTAATTTATCAATGAGGTAGCTGAAGCCTGGGACTGCTCGAGACCATGTATCTATCTAGTTAATGAATGACATATGTAGTTAATGAATGACACGTGTATTAAAATCAAAGCTTAACACAGGCACCTAAAGCCAGACATTACACAGAGAAGCCTTGGAACATACAGCTCTGAATGGGATCAAACCTCTTAGCTCAGAGTTCAGGGAACCCTGCTGAGGAGGATGTAGAGAGCGCACAGGGGTGCAGGGCACTAGGAGAACAAAGCCTTCTAAATCAGCTGGGCAAAGCTTATATGAACTTATACTGAAGCGTCCTACAAGGTCTACACCAGGTCCTCTGCATGTATATTATGGCTTCCAGACTAATATTTTTGTGGGACTCCTGAGTTGTGAAGGATTAGGTCTCCGATTCTTGTGCCTTCTCTTGGGCTCTTTTTTCTTCTGTTGGTTTGCTTTCTTTAACTTCCATGTAATGGTTATTGTTCTTTCTTATTATATTTTAGTTTATCCTGTTTTGTTGTTATCTCTCTTTTTTTTTAAAGATTTATTTATTTTATTTATATATTAGTACACTGTAGCTCTCTTCAGACACTTCAGAAGAGAACATCCCATTACAGATGGTTGTGTGCCACCATGTGGTTGCTGGGAATTGAACTCAGGACCTCTGAAAGAGCAGTCAGTGCTTTTTTTTTTTTTTTTTATTAACTTGAATATTTCTTATATACATTTCGAGTGTTATTCCCTTTCCCGGTTTCCGGGCAAACATCCCCCTCCCCCTCCCCTTCCTTATGGGTGTTCCCCTCCCCACCCTCCCCCCCCTTACCCCCCTCTCCCCCACAGTCTAGTTCACTGGGGGTTCAGTCTTAACAGGACCCAGGGCTTCCCCTTCCACTGGTGCTCTTACTAGGATATTCATTGCTACCTATGAGGTCAGAGTCCAGGGTCAGTCCATGTATAGTCTTTAGGTAGTGGCTTAGTCCCTGGAAGCTCAGGTTGCTTGGCATTGTTGTACATATGGGGTCTCGAGCCCCTTCAAGCTCTTCCAGTTCTTTCTCTGATTCCTTCAACGGGGGTCCTATTCTCAGTTCAGTGGTCTGCTGCTGGCATTTGCCTATGTATTTGCTGTATTCTGGCTGTGACTCTCAGGAGCGATCTACATCCGGCTCCTGTCGGTCTGCACTTCTTTGCTTCATCCATCTTGTCTAATTGGATGGCTGTATATGTATGGGCCACATGTGGGGCAGGCTCTGAATGGGTGTTCCTTCTGCCTCTGTTTTAATCTTTGCCTCTCTCTTCCCTGCCAAGGGTATTCTTGTTCCCCTTTTAAAGAAGGAGTGAAGCCTTCACATTTTGATCTTGTTGTTATCTCTTAGAAGCCTCTTCTAATGAGGGACAGAAAGCAAGTGAATCTGGATGGGAGGGGAGGTGGAGGGAGACTGGGAGGAATAGAGGGAGGGGACTAGAATCAGAATTCAGTGTATGAGAAAAGAAGCAATTTGCAATAAAATGGAAAAAAAAAACCTTAAAACAAACAAATAAAACCAAAGCTCCAATTTTATTCCTGCTTTCTCTTTGAGGACTGAATCTCTCCAACCAACATTCCTGTAACTAATTTCCTTTGATAAGTATGTGCTAGTGGTCTAAATATTTATCTAATGTCTTTTGACAAACACTAACTAGTTTTTTTTTTAACTAGTTGTTCTTAATAAGTGTCCCTAACAAACATGACATTGCCATCATCACATGCCTATATACACACTTCTTTCTAAGACCTCTGGTCACAATGAGCTAAGATTAGCAGCTGCTCATCAAAACTGAGATGATCCAAGAACAGTGTAGGAGACATTGTCAGCTCTCCGTCACTATAACCAATATGTGATGGGATTAATTTACGGTGTGCTTTTAGAGCTTATAGCTCATGCTTGATGGGAGAGCAGACAGTGGCGAGACCTGCCAAGGAAGCAAGCGGCCCACCCCACAGCTAGTAAGTGCACGAGGACCCTGTCTACAGTCCCCATTAGGGGGCGGGGATTCGGGGCACGCTAGCCTTTGCTAAACATCCAATCACATCTCAGTATTCGCACCACACTTGAAGGGAAAGAAATTCTGAGATGAATCATAAAATATCTTTCAAATGTTTTTCTCATTCAGTGGACTTTTTTCTCTGACAATTACGTTTACGATGATATGGCCCTGTCGTGGTGCTAAATATAAGGGTTCCTTCAAATAGCAGTCGGAATGCGATCGTCGCATTTTATGGAGCAGCCCAGGACCCATGGGAAATCATGGGCTGCTGCAATGTTATATGAGTTTTGTATACATTGCAACATGGCGGGGCAGGTAGACCGGCATGGGCTGGACACAAGTCCCCTGCACATATGTGGGAGACATGCGGCTCTGTCTTCATGTGAGTCCCCCAACAACTGGAGTGGGGGCTGTCCCAAAATCTGTTGCCTATTTCCCTGAGTGGCCTGGTCTGGCCTCAGCAGGAGAGGATGCACCTAGTTGTGTAGTGACTTGATGAGCCAGAGTGAGGTGATATTCAGGGGGGGCCTCCATTTTCTCAGAGAAGCAGAGGGGTATTTGATGGGAGGGTGTATGGGGGGAAACTGGGAGGAGGGGGCTTCTATCAGGATGTAAAGGAAATAAACAAACAAACAAACAAACAACATAAAAATTAGGAAATTCATTTAGCTTTCATTTTAACTTAACACCCGAAACCTTGTAATTCTAGAAGGGCCAACCACTCACATCTACCCTTCCTATAGGTACTTACCAGCATATGTTTTTATTTATGAAATACTGTACTTATAAAATACTATAAAGAAATCTACAACTGTAGTATTTTACTGAGCAAGCTACCCTTTTAACATCCACTATAATAACCATTTCTTAGCTATTTCAGTGAAGTTTCCAAATAACTTGATATTTTGCTAAATCCCATCTTTAATTAATTAAACAAATACTTTCTACACCCCTGTGCCCTTGGATCATATGGGGTTATATCTAACTTTCTTGGATCCTTTCTCTAAAATGATTTTTCTTTTTTTGCAAAACTTTAAATTTTTTTGCCAATTAAGTATTTCTTTTAAAGTTTATTATTGTCTTAATTTTCTTTCTCTGGGCTTCTAATTATTTTTCCTTTCACAGTTACAGCCCTGTAATCAATTAATGTTGTTCTTTCTGAGATGCATTGTTCTTGGAATCATCCTGGGGCTTCTGCGATGCACAGGTGGATTTGGTATGGACCTCATGCTGCTGCTGCTTCTGTTGTGTGCTTAATAAAACAGAAATACAAGACGGAGCAATTAGGGAGAGCCTCAGATAACGGATGAACTCTTAGAATGATCAGAGTTTTACACAACCCAGTAAGCGCTGGAAGTTATATAAGAGTGACTAAATTCCTGTTTTAATTTTAAATTAATTATAGCAATGCCCTAATTATATTAATGAACTGGACTTTTCCTAGCATGTTTCGCTCTTGGCTAGAATGCAATATACAATGAGTTAGTCTTTGGCCTCAGCTATAATGGCTTTAAGACAAGTACATAAAAAAAAAAAAATCTATTGGGAAATATGTTATCTTCACAAAAGTTGTCCCAACTGTCCTTTCATATCATTTTAGTGAATACCATACATTTATTAAATACAAAGTAAGTGATGATTATACACTAAAAATTCCAGTATTTCACCTTTAGCTTGAAGAATACATTTGAAGGTAGACATATGAGATCATTGAGTACAATACTATTATTATTCTTCTGCAGGACATAAGTCAACTGAGACTTAAACAGACTCTCTCTGCCTCTGTCTCTCTTCTTTCCCACACAGCTCTCCTTCTCTGTCCTCTTCTTCTTTCCCTTTTTATCCTCTTCCTCACCTCTTCTGCTTTCTTCCTCTCCTATCCCTTGAAGTATCTTCCCATTGCCCTCTCTCACCTCTTCTCCGTAAACATGATGCTTCTTCCTAAGGTCACTTCATTTTAAAACCTCCAAGTCCATATGGGTGTGAACAGATTTGAAATTTCACAAACTTCATTGTGGTGCTTCTTAAAAAAAAAGACAATTCTTTTGATGACCACTAAAATACTGATGATTAAAACTATTTTTATAGTGCATGTGCATATTGTGTGCATGCATGCATATCTCTCTCTCTCTCTCTCTCTCTCTCTCTCTCTCTCTGTGTGTGTGTGTGTGTGTGTGTGTGTGTGTGTGTGTGTGTGTGTTGTGTTGCAGGTGAAAGCAAGTGTGGACATCACAGGACAACTTGCGGAAGTTGGTTCTCTCCTTGCTCTATGTGAGTGTGAGTCCTAGGGATAGAATTTAGGTCATCGGGTGTTGTGGCAAGTATATATACTCACTGCTCATTGATACTAGATTATTTTTCAGATAATATTTTAAGGAAAATCATAGTAAGTTTCCTGTCTTTTTTAAGTCTCTTCTTTTATTATAGAAATCAGGAATAGTTGATCAGGTTGTTCATAGACTTAAAAAGTATAAATGTCTTATGAACATATGAAATGTTGTGCCCTCTCTGTTTTTTTCTGTGTTCCCACTGTGGTTAATTAGGATTTCATATGTGAGCATGGGCGAGAGTTATTTAGGGGGAAGAGGGAAGAAATAGGAAAAGATAATGGGAGAAGAAGGCACAGCCAAAGTTCACTACTATATGAATATTCATGGTGGAATTGTGAAGAATATGGTCCATGAGTACTCAAAATTTAAAACAGTATTAGGCTGATGGCTCTTTAAAGTGTTGTGTACATAGACTTTTGCTTCCATGCTTAGTAATATATGTAAATATATGCCCACATAAACTTACCAAGACTTACATTTGTCTATGCCTGTGTTCTTTACAGTCCTGGTGCAATCTGCACGTGTGCATGTACACATAGTCTCTAGTCATTGAAAAGCATGACAGTGCTGCTACGCCTTACTAGAAGCTGTCTGCTCGTTTATCATTAAAATTTAATATGGGCACTTGTCCGTTTTCTGTAAAAATTTTATTTCAATAACAACTCGGAACAAGAAGAAATAAAATATGATCCATGAATTTTCAAAATATCTTTGAACAATAGAAAGAATAAAGAAAAATTTTACTTTGTAGGGGCTCAGATATTTTCAATAAATGACTTTAGTTTAGATTTAAGAGTAGATAAAATCCAAAAGTGTTTTGAGATTATAGAACAAGACAACTAAGAATCCTAACCTCTTTCTAATCTTATTTATGTGTGTATAGTATATGTTTAGATATGAGTTCAGGTTGAGCATGTGTATGTAAGTGTAATAGATTATTGCTAGCTCTATTCCACGTTTGCTTTTCCTGTAAGTTTTGGAGAGGTCTTTTATTGAACTTGTACCCCTTTGATTCACCTAGTCTGACTTGCCAATGAGTTAGTTATAGGTGTCCTCCTAACTCTACCTCCACATGCTAGAATAATGTCCTGTGCCTAGCTTTATGTTGGTGGTAAGTAATCCAAACCCAGGTCCTCACAATTGCTTAGAAAGTAACTTATCGATTGAAGCATCCCCCCAGCCTGTTCTTCCTGAATTTACATAATGAAGGCCATCTATATCCTCTCTGATAATTAGTAACATGCTGCCTGCATCCTTCTTACAGATACCTCTCACTTTATTTTGATGTGCATGTGCTGTTGTTTATGCTCATAGGATTCTAAAAGCCATTCAGCATGGGTTTCCTTTACCATGATGGATCCCCAACATAGTAGCAAGTGAACTACATAAATAAGATCAGTGAACGCTAAGGAAGAACTCAGTGTGCAAACTTGATCTTGGATCTCACCTATCTGAAAGGCTGGAACTGTCCTTTATGCTCAAAACATTTCTTCTTAATAAAATTATCTCAACAAAGAGAATCCTAAAGTTAACTGATAATTGGGCTCAAAACACTGAGAGTCTTAAGAGAAAAAAAAATGATATTTTATGGAGTCACCATATTAATCATATCACTGTTCACTAATTAGTGAAGCTAGTCTACTTTATCAGATTAGTTTATGTAGATGGAGTCTGGAGCAATTTCACTTAAAGAGTACGATTCAGTGTGAGTCTCAGAAACCACTGGGTTTGTTCCAAGGTCTGGGAGGACAACTGGCAGGGTTTTCTAGGAAGTGGACAGAGCATGAAGAGGATGTTGGACAAGACCCTGTCCTTGCATTAACCCATGAAGTACAAGGAAATGTTATTAGAGACTCTAGTCTAAATGTTCAAGTTCTAAAACAAAGGCAGATGATCAACTCTAACTCTGTAAAGTCAAGTCTTACATTTTGAGTTACGGTCATAGGTCCCTTCTCTCTAGCTTCTCATGTCCTAATATTTTTGAGAATTTCTCTGAGGTTTCCTAGAGGCAAGCACAATGTGCTTCAGTGTTCTTAACCATGGAGACAGATAATTTATAGCATGTTACTTGTCATGGGTGATAGTAACTAGAGTTATTGGAATCAATGGGTTTTAAAATATAAATCCCTATTGGCTATCAAACATACTCTTTTTTTTTTTTTTTTTATTAACTTGAGTGTTTCTTATATACATTTCGAGTGTTATTCCCTTTCCCGGTTTCTGGGCAAACATCCCCCTAACCCCCCTCCCCTTCCTTATGGGTGTTCCCCTCCCCACCCTCCCCCCATTGCCGCCCTCCCCCCAACAGTCTATTTCACTGGGGGTTCAGTCTTAGCAGGACCCAGGGCTTCCCCTTCCACTGGTGCTCTTACTAGGATATTCATTGCTACCTATGAGGTTGGAGCCCAGGGTCAGTCCATTATAGTCTTTAGGTAGTGGCTTAGTCCCTGGAAGCTCTGGTTGCTTGGCATTGTTGTACATATGGGGTCTCGAGCCCCTTCAAGCTCTTCCAGTTCTTTCTCTGATTCCTTCAACGGGGGTCCTATTCTCAGTTCAGTGGTTTGCTGCTGGCATTCGCCTCTGTATTTGCTGTATTCTGGTTGTGTCTCTCAGGAGCGATCTACATCCGGCTCCTGTCGGTCTGCACTTCTTTTGCTTCATCCATCTTGTCTAATTGGATGGCTGTATATGTATGGGCCACATGTGGGGCAGGCTCTGAATGGGTGTTCCTTCTGTGTCTGTTTTAATCTTTGCCTCTCTTCCCTGCCAAGGGTATTCTTGTTCCCCTTTTAAAGAAGGAGTGAAGCATTCACATTTTGATCCTCCGTCTTGAGTTTCATTTGTTCTAGGCATCTAGGGTAATTCAAGCATTTGGGCTAATAGCCACTTATCAATGAGTGCATACCATGTGTGTTTTTTCTGTGATTGGGTTAGCTCACTCAGGATGATATTTTCCAGTTCCAACCATTTGCCTATGAATTTCTATAAAGTCATTGTTTTTGATAGCTGAGTAATATTCCATTGTGTAGATGTACCATTTTCTGTATCCATTCCTCTGTTGAAGGGCATCTGGGTTCTTTCCAGCTTCTGGCTATTATAAATAAGGCTGTGATGAACATAGTGGAGCACGTGTCTTTTTTTATATGTTCAGGGCATCTTTTGGGTATATGCCCAAGAGGTATAGCTGGATCCTCAGGCAGTTCAATGTCCAATTTTCTGAGGAACCTCCAGACTGATTTCCAGAATGGTTGTACCAGTCTGCAATCCCACCAACAATGGAGGAGTGTTCCTCTTTCTCTCGCATCTCCCAGCATTTGCTGTCACCTGAGTTTTTGATCTTAGCCATTCTCACTGGTGTGAGGTGAAATCTCAGGGTTGTTTTGATTTGCATTTCCTTATGACTAAAAGATGTTGAACATTTCTTTAGGTGTTTCTCAGCCATTCGGCATTCCTCAGCTGTGAATTCTTTGTTTAGCTCTGAACCCCATTTTTTAATAGGGTTATTTGTCTCCCGCGGTCTAACTTCTTCTCTTAATGCAATAAATATTCATAGAGTATGTGGTATGAAGTGTACTGCTAACCATATGTGTGTATTTCTGTGATATTAGGGTACTTACTTCATCTATGATGATAGATGCCCATCTCTAGATCATTGCCTTCTCCCTAGTCCTCATGAAACTGCTCCATACTTCTTCTCCAAGGACTGGAAACCACTGCTGTATGCCTTCTCTAGACACCTCACAAAAGTGGGATTGTATAGTATGTGACCTTCGCGTGTGGTCCACTTTGATGGCAGAATAGCTTCAAGGCTTATCCATGTGGCAGCATAGATTGGAATCTCACTTCTTTTTAGGCAGAATAATAACTCTAATAACTCTTGTAGGCATCTCCCACCTCTGGACTGTTGACCAATTTCTTCAGAACATTGCTTCTTCCTCTTGAGTATATGGCTGATGCTACTATGAAGACTGCCATACTTAGCACTCTGTTTTATAAAGAATAAAAACCATTGTTAATAAACCTAATTGGGTTGTACAGGTTTGCCAGGAATAAGGGCAGACAACCACAGTAGACCTTCGTTAATGGCAATACATCACAGATTTAGATTGAGGAGTTTTTCACAGAAGGCAAACTGAGTATGCAGTTTGCCCAGATCATGGCCATGCAGAACTCATGGCCATGTTGACTATGACAACATCAGATTATCAAACTTTCAAATGTTAGAAATAGACATTTCTTTCTTTCTATAGCAGTTTTAAAGATTCCTTCCTGGTCCACCTTACAAACTTTTTGGTTCTTTCCAAGGCCTGCCTATAAGGCTAGAGATGTGGGGGCACTACACTTATCTGTATAATACACTATTTAAGGCCAAATGTTCACCAATGTGTGTTTGGTTCATCACTAAAGCCATTCACTTTTCTGTGTACAGACACATCTCTGGAGAAAGAGATGACTTTAATCAGGTGCTGATGGATCATAGGGAACAGATGGAAATGGGGAGCGATCAAGAAGGGGGACAGCATGCAAATAGGGTGTGGAAATCTGAAGAGGGTTCTATGTCTTGTAATGAAGAAACAGACAAACAAATGAGCAAAAGTGTATAAAATTGCCCAACTCCTTTGTGGAATATTTGGTATCATTTAGGTAGCTTCTGCAATCATTACTGAGACTTGGCAAGTCTGACAGGTAAGACAAAGGGGAAGGATCAAGCTTTCCTCTATGATAATAGTGGAGTTGGTGGGAGAGAATAAAAAAAAAATCGTACTGTCGTTATTTGCTCAATTCTCCTTATACTCATAATTGGAGCTTCACTTGATCTAACACAGAAAACTGAATTAGTGCAGAGAGAATTATGCTTCCCATTTCTGAATTGGACTCTCCAGATGCCCCTCTACATGCCTTCTTTAATCAGAGCCAGATCTAGGAGAATTCTAGGCTAAATAAAAAGAAACACTGAAAATGTGTTCAAATTGTCAAATGTTTTCAGCAGATCCATATGTGTCCTACTGAGCCGGACTGTGCCTTGTTTCTGGAATTAAAGTCCTAGATATTCTTCTTCCCCCCCATTTATATTTTACCATCATCTTATAATTGGTTCAATGCCTTTAGTATTTAAGAAAAATGGTGCTAAGCTAGCAAAAGTTATTATACATACATAAAACAATGGTATTAGAATGATAAGGTGATCGCTGGTGATTAATATTATGCTAGTTTACTAACAGCTTTCCTTGATTCTTGAGATTTTTTGATTACTTTTGGTTTATTTAACATATGACTAAAGACTAAGTCCTTGGCTTCCTTGGTCTTCAGTATCTCCACTTGGGCTGAGAAAGTTGAACTAAATCATTCCTAATTCCCCTTTACTCTGAACTCTATAGATATATGGAAAACATACATGGTACAGTTATTTACTGAAAACTTCTCATATTCTTTATTAGAACTGTATTCACTCTAACACTGAAGACTGAATCAGTGTAGAGAGAATGTGTGGTTTTTCATTAGAATTGAACTCTAGATGTGGAGTTAGTTATAGAAGGTGGGCTTAAGCATCTGAGAAATGGGTATGTTCTTAATATCATTTTCAAAGTTCTGTTTCCTCAATCTTACTATGACTCACCACTTGAGATCATTTTACTGGGAAGAGCTTCTGATGCTAATTTCTTATATATTAATATTCTTATATAATATCTAATGCGTTTACCTGTACATAGTCTACTTCAATATATAGCGTCTTTTTTGGGAGAAGGAGAGTCCAAATTGAATTCCCTGTATTTTGTCTTCAATATGAGCCTGATTTTGAAAATTTCTACTCTGGGTCTTGAGGGGTTTGTTTTATGTCGGCCACATTGGCTTCATCCAAACACACTGAAAAATTTCAGAGAAGATCAATTCTTGTTTGCTGTACTTTGGAGTGTTTTGAAGAATATGTTTGCTCCCAACACTCCTGCTGTGCTCTAATCAGTGAGGGCACGTTTCTCTGGGCAATGAATACACACTAGTGTGTATTTAAAGTCAAGAAATCTGGAGCAAGCATAGAAATAGAAAGCCCTGTCCACGTGTGACTTTAGATTGCAGTTGCTGTAACGACCTCACGTCTCTGCTTTAGTTACAGCAAGGCCCCCTCATCTCCTTCTGAATCTGATACACATTATATTTTTGCACGTTAAAATTTAGCATATTAGTATCATATAGATCATCCTTATGGGGCAGGATAATGAAGAGAAGGTGACGACCTGCTAGGACAAACCATGCAGTCGTAGATGCCGTGGTGGGAAAGACAGAGGGTGGGCACAGGACAGAGGCACATTCAGTTTTCAGACGCAGCCTGCATTTCCAGGCAATGAAGACCTATCAACGCTCTAGCAGTGACAGGAGAGCTTCCTGCTCTAGTTTTAGTGTCTTCCACCCATGAATATTTATCACAACAGCAGACACTGAACACATTCCATGCTCACAGCCGTCATCTGCTATATATGTGACCACAGTTAAAAGTTTGTACACGCTTTTGTTATTTGTGAGTTTTACTTTCTTATGCTACACAGGAGCTCAATGCCATAATTAGTGGTGTCTAAGTCCTTTTCAAATAGGGGGTGGGGAACCTGGCCCTTCTATGTTTTAAAAATCGACTTTTTAAAGGTGGTTGTTCCTTTCGACTAAGTCAATTTAATTATAATAGCAGATAGCAAATTCATCTAAAATGCCCCCCTTGCTTTGTGTCAGGTATCTACATTCATACACACATCACCAGTTAGAGGCAATTGTTTCTTTCATTTCTGATTTCCAGTTCGCATCTATATCTGATTCTAGGAATCAGAGTTGATTTAATCCAACAAAAGCTGTAAGGATAGCTGATAACCATCATAAACGCAGGCAATATAAACTTGACTGGTATTCAGATCTATTGTGGTAAATTAATAATTTTAAGCCATGCTACAAGGTGAATATATAATTGACCCATGCTGATTCATTCATGCATATTAATATCATTTATAAATATGCATTAATAAAATATAGTTTTCATTAGTACTTCAAAATCAGTGAGTTGTACCTTTCTTATTTTCAGTTGCTTCTGGTTGTTAATAATCATGTTGTCATTAGAGAATTGGCTTGATTTTTACCATGGTAATAAGACAATCACCATTTGAGAAGATTAATTTGGCATAGGATTTCTCCAGCCTTTATAGAGAAGTTGATGGTGGTAATACAAATGATACTAAATGACAGGCTGGGGAAGGAGCTTTGTCAGTGAACCCTAGGTCCCAGGGAGAGGGGTGTCTCTCAAAACACAGTGGCCATTGGAGAGACCGTTCAATGGCTTAGAGCACTGGCTGCTTCTGTAGAGGACCCAAGTCTAGAATTCTATGCCCACAAGCTTGAATGCTTTCGGTCTTCCATCAACACTGGGTCTTTTAGGGCTATGTCTACTTCATCCAACATGTGTGTAGACACTCGTGCTGTCTGCTGTTGACAGTGTTCCACTACACATCTGTCTCAGTCGGGACACTGATGACATATTCTCAACTCGGTGACAATGACGGTTGCAAATTTTTGTCTAGTTTAGTTAATGATTTGCGTTTTAGGTATTTTGAAACAACAACCATTGATTTTGTTCATGCATTTTTTAAAAATTTTTTATAAATTTTTAAAAAATTTATATTTTATTTTTTCCTATTCTCTAGTTATTTGTATTGTATTTTTTTCTGGTTAGTTGTAAACAACTCACTTCTTTACAGTTGGTTAAGGTAAAAATTTAGGTTATTGGCTTGAGGTCTTTTGCTTTGCAATTTTGTCTTTCCCTTTCTAAATTTATATTTTAAACATAATATAATAAAATATAAATTTTTATTTGGTATATTTTTAAATACAAAGATATTTCAGATTTTTAAAAATTTCTCCCTTGACCACTGATTATTTATGATTTTTTTGTATTTATAATTTTTTATTTTCATATCCAATCCATTTTAATTGACAGGTATTTTTGGACCAATTTATATCTCCTTTAAAAATTCATATATGACTACGGTTATATGACTTATATAATGTAGATCAAAGCAGTTAATAAAACCAGTAATTCTTTATTATTTTTCTTTTATATCTAGTTCTATCAATCGCTAAGAGGAACAATATTGACTATCACAATTTCGGAGTTATATGTTTCTCCAGCTTAATCAGAGATAATTCTAATCTCTTCTCTTTGAGCTGTGTTTCGTTATTTGCTTTGGAGGAGTACAACATGAATGTCAAGTACTTCTCAGCCTCTTCAGATCAAATTCTGTAGCAACTGACATAATATGTGCAGATATAACAGCCATTTATGGGATGTGATCCAATGCTGCACTGTCCTTTATCCCCTTTTTTCTAAGACTATTTATTCTTAAGGACTCAAATTTGGTGTTGATCACCATCTCTTCATCTTATTGGGATATCACGTCTGAAAACTGTCATACATATAAAAACTTATCTGAGTGAATTGTTTACCCTAATCAAGGAGACTAAACAGTAACAACTGTCTCCATGCCCTTCCAGTTCAGAAGGCATATCTAGCACGATTTTTGTGTTTATATCTATCCTAAAAGGGGACATTTCCACTGGTTTTCCTCTAATTATTCTGATTTTGACCATTCAATTAGGAGATACACAGTGAAGAATCTAAGATGAGTATAGGAAAAAATGTTTCTCTTGTAGTAACTAGCACCAAGTGTTAATATTTAGCTAAAATGATTTTTGTCTTTATACTTTTCTTTATTTTTACATTGTTTCTTCCATAATATTGGAGTCATATTAATATTTTCCATGGGCTTGGTATAGGAATTTACCACAGTACAGCTTGAATGAGAATGGCCCTTATAGGTCCATAGATTTGAATGTGTGGTTATCAGGGAGTGACACTATTTGAAAGGTGTAGTCTTGTTGGAGTAGATGTGGCTTTGTTGGTGAAAAATGTTTCACTGGGGTGGGCTTTGAGATTTCAAAAGCCCAACTCAGATCCACTGGCTCTCTCTTCCAGCTGCCTATTGATCCAAACGTAGAACTATCAGCTACTTCTCCAGCACCATGAATGCCTACAGTCCACCACGCTTCCTGCCATGTTAATGGACTAAATTTCTGGTACTGCAAATGAGCCCCAATTAAAAGCTTTCTTTTATAAGAATAAGACATAGTAGCTGTGATGGCTATATTTTTCTTGAACTTGACTATATTTGGAATGAAGTATAATCCAGAAATGGAGGGCACACCAGTGAGAGACATTCCGCTTGGGTTGAAGCAGGTAAATTCTCTTCTAGTCCAGACCTATGAGGTAGGAAGACAACACATTTTTGATCTGCATCTTGAGACAGGAAGATTTTATTACAGATCTTGAGGCAGATAGATTTACCTTTAATATTGGCCATGCCTTCTGCTGGAAGTCTATATAAGGACTTAGAAGAAGGAAGCTCTTGCTCTTTGCCTGCTTGCTCTTGTCTTGCTAGCATATCCATTCCTTCATTGGCATTAGAGCCTATTTCTTTGGGATTCCAGTAATACTGAAGACCAGCTAGACATTCAGCCTTGTGGGACTGAACAACTCCTAGATTCTTGGACTTTCAGTTCACAATTAGCCACTGTTGGATCAGCTGGACTGAAGCCTACAAGTCATAAATCATTCCAGTACATCCCTGTGTGTGTGTGTGTGTGTGTGTGTGTGTGTGTGTGTGTGTGTGTGTGTGTGTGTAGTTTTATATCATATATATAAGAACTTCCATAGGTTCTGTGACTCTAGAGAACCCTGACTAATTCAGTTGCTCTTTGCTTTGTAATTTCACTCACTTCTTTATTTAGGAAGTTTGATCACCATGGGTTTGTTTTCAGCACATCCAAGACTTTAGGAATCAAAGAACTGCCCTCCATTGTCTGTCTATCTTCCTCAAATTGCATTTGATAGATAAGACAAAGTTAAGTTGGCCCTCTCATCCTCCATCAAATAAATCTTCCATGGGAGTACACTGTCTTCTACACATAGACAGTGAGTGTTCTGTGTAAATGCCAGAGATAATTCAAGTTTTATCTAATCTTAATAATTGAGTAGCCATCAATTCAAGGAAAATGTGGGGACTATGGAGTGTGTGACCTTAGATGTCTGGTCCACTATAACCCCCTATTCTTCAGAAGTCTTCTCCTTAAGGCTGTTAAGTTTAGGACAAGACGGAGAAAGGCTGCTCTGTGTGCTGTCTGAGACAAGGAAGCGGAAGGAAAATGAGCATCCAGGATATGGAAGGATGAAGTGGTAGCCCATTACTATGCAAAGCCTCATTCCAGACGAATGGCTGGCAAGCAGAGGGACCTCTGTTTAGACTCTGCATCTCTGCTGTTAGGAAGATAGCGTTCATCCAGATAGTTTGGATCTGATTTCGCTTCCTTCTGCTAGTGAACTGCACAATGGCTGGCACAGTGCGGCCTCCCTCCACCCTTTTTTTTTTCCTATAGCTCTTTGACACCCCCACCTTTCTGCCAGCCTGGTGTGGCTGATCAAGCTGTTCAAACAACTGGAAAAGATCAGAAGTTAAACACTCATTATTTTAATATGATGCTAATCATGTGTTAATGAGACTAATCCTTGCAATGATTCAGGTAATTTGCTTAATGGCTGCCCAGAGTACAGATTACAGCCATCAGTCACGTCTGATAAGACGTCTGTTGCAGAGAAGGCTGTCAGGTGAATGAGGTGGGGAAAGACTCAGGAGTCAGGGTCTGATGTCACACATGCTCAGTGTGGAAGGGTGGCCGGAAGTCAGCTTCCTCATGCTTCTGTTCAGAAGGAGGACGGTACAGTGGGCGTTTTCATCTCACAATGAAGCACATGCACATACACATGGAAATAAACACAGTGGTTTATGAAAAAAAAAACCTGAAAAACAGTTCATTTTGTACTAGGGAATTATTCATTGAAGCAGAATATCAATGACACATACATTTCTACCATTATTGGAAGAAAGTTCAAATTGCTTTCTAACTAAAGAAGTCAACAAATGAAAATGAAACCACTTAGAGCTAACAAATGAATTTTTCTTCTCATTCACAGGAAATGCTGGCTAAAGTAAAGGCCTAACTGAGCCATTATCCTGTGTCCATTACAGTTAAGCATTGGGGTGTCTCAGACACTTGGATTAACCCACTACTTAATCATCTAAGCATGGCATCTCTCCCCTTTAAGTATTGAAATTTAATAAGCATTAAGTAAACAGATGTAGAGAAAACAAAAACATAGAGGATACCATATTTTTAAAATTCCCTGCTATATTTTTGCTTTTGATTTAATATAATTATTTATAATCTCTGATTTCTTTCATTCTCTCTAAATATTAGGATTGGGAGAAAAGATTTTAAAAGGAAAGTAAATTTAGGTTTTAAGGAAGTTTACCATTCATTTTATCCCTAACAGTCATTTTGACACCGTCATGATATCCATATATATATATATATATATATATATATATATATATATATATATATATATATTCATTCTACAAAGCAGCTGAATATTGTCTTCAAATAGTAGGGTCTCTGTTTCTTTCTTCCTCCTTCATTGTGTTTTCCCTGCACAATCTTTGATTCCAAAATGCATGCTGTTAATATCCCTGTAGCTTCTGGAAGATGATTGACAATGGAGAAAGATTGACAAATGGGATTAAACTGGCTTTTTCCATTGTCATGGACTCTAAACCTCTGAAACTATAAGTCCCAAATTAAATGTTTCTTTTTTGTATAAGTTACCTTGATTTTATTACAGCAATAGAAAAGTAACTAAAAGAGTAGGCAAGTGACCTTTTAATGTTCTTCCAAACCTTCTGCTCCTAATGACCCTCAGGGTGGGGAGTATAGAAGCAGCCAGGCAGGAATTGTGTTAGAGCAGTAACTGAGGGCTCACATTTTGAGAAACAACCACCAGACAAAGTGGGTGGTGGTGGTGGTGGTACAAGTGTTTTGAAATATCAAAACATATCTGCAGTGACACATACTTCTCCAACACTTACTAATCTTTTCAAATGGTTCAACCAACTGGAGACCAAGCTTTGAAATACATGAGCCTATGGGGCCACTCTCACCCAAACCATCAAATTCCACTCTCTGGCCCCATAGGCTTATGGCCAAACCATAATGAAAAAACATTTAGACCATTTTCAAAAATCTGGAGTCTTTCAGTACTCGATACTGTTTAAAAATCCCAAATCCAAACTCTCTTTTGACACTCTAGGCGTTGTAAGCCCCTATTAAAAGAAAATGTCTTAATATTCTTTCAACATACAGTGACACTGAATACATGTCATCATTCCAAAAAGGAAGAATGGGACTAAGCAAAAGAGAAAGCGTTGTGGTGTTTTCACGCTCCGTGAGCCTTCAGTTCCAGGAAGTAATTGCGCTACCAGCCCCCATCCAGCTTTCCTTGAATCCTCAGACAAAAGACTCACATGGTTTGTTCCTTTTCAACTTGCCTTAAGACACACTTGCTAGGTGACACTATCAATTTCTTATCTTTGCCTCTCCCACCTGCCCTAAACTTCAGTTGCTAAACTCCCCTAACCACCTGCTTGTAGGAGCGGCCTATGTGGCTACTCCTTTTCGAGATCTCACATGTTTGCCTGGTTTCCCTCTCTCCAAATCATGGCAAGCTTCTTCTTCCTTGAGTCTCTCCCTTTCTCCAGGGACCCTGAAGTCCCTCCTGTCCCTTTGGCCCAGCAATTAGCATATGGCTTTCTTTACTGACAGATCAAGAACCAATTAGAGAACAGGACCTTAGCATCAGAACCACCCCCTACAGAAAATGTAAGACTAAAGCAAGGCTGAAACCGTGCAGGGCGATCTTCAAATCCTGTAGTGCCATGTGCATTGTTGTCCATTGTAAAGATGCTTAGAAGGCTCCTCTCTCACAGCTTTGTTGACTGTAGTACTCTCCTCTATCCTGGGCTGGTTTTGCTCCCATGTGCCATTCTTTTCAGCAGATGTCCAATGCCTCTGCCATCTCCATTATCTTGGGGTCTCCCACAGAATCCATGCTTTACTTTCAGAGATTTCCATGGCCTCTCAAGATCTCCTGACAGGCACTCACTTGCCTGTCTTGCCTCGGAGGCTTTCCTTAATCATGGAGGAAGACCTCACAATGCCTTTAGTCAGATATCCTTTATGCCTCTGAAGATAGCCAAGTTGGTTGACTGCTTGAGGTAGAGCCTGGCCCCCTTAAATCACATTTTAAGAAGCTTTGATTTATTGTCATCTTTAGGAGCAGAAGGTTCCTTATCTATCCACAGGAAGGAAGCGTAGCTAGATGGGGTCTCTTCCTGACCACACCCTCCCTTTGTTTCATTTTGAATTAGACCTTTCCTGATCTCTTTCAGCATAAGCCCTGGCTCCAACATTAAATTCCTTGGTCCTCCTTTTCACTTGAAACTGTATGTCCTGTTTTGCTTTTTGCCCTGTGGCCCTCAGACTATGGCACGGTTATTTCTTACTGTATCTATTGAAATCATAAAAGTTTAAAGCTAGAAGATATAAAAAATGCATTTGGGTGAGTAGGATTATCACTGAAGAAGAGGACAACATAGACAAAACACCCTTAGTTATTAAAGAAATTAATGCAATTAAGGAGAAACCTTACACCCTTGCACTTTGCACTGGGATGAAAGGTAAGACACCTGGTGAGCAAGACTTGCCCCATTAAACACTCTAGCTCATAAGACATAAATTCACATGATGAGAGCTACAGAACTAACAATGTGACAGAGGGTAATCCCTGTTCAAAATCATTGATCCAGGGAGGTGTATGCCCAGTGCACAGAGGGTACTACAGCTGTGGTAGAAGGGGCCTCCCTTCAGTCTACATCTTGAACTGGCAACAGAGCTCACTAGCGTTGTCCACATGGAGCTAAAGGGTCACAGGGGCTTGCAGTGAGGCTTCAGAAAGCCATTGAGACTGGGCAATATGTGATGGCATTGGAGCCAAAGCAGGAAGGACCCGAGACGCCATTGCATAATTTGTGGAGGTGAAGCTTCAGCTAGAGTGTTGAGATCCCAGGATGCTGTGGAGGCCAGCATTGCTGGATTTCCACAGAGGAACTACAGACAAGGAATAGAACTAACCATAGACAGGGAGGCTACGTTTGATGTAGGCAGCAAACATGGAGAGGAAGGGTTACCCAGGGATGTCGTAACCCTGGTGATGTCATCAAAGCTCCAGATGTTGAACATGGAGCTGCATGGCCTAATGTTTGCCCTTCTGGGTTTCTGTTTTGCTTTAGTTGAGTCTTTCCTTGATATGTTCCCATTTTCTTCCATATGGAATGGAAATACTTATTCTGTATTCAGGGCTATTGTACTAAAAAGTATGAAACCAGATTTTGACTTTATAGGAGCTTACAGTTAACTCTTTTTTAATCTCAGAAGAGACTTTAGACTTATGTACCCTATTGAAATTGTTAATACTTTTAGTGGCACTGGGGAAAGATCAGAGTGGTTATGGGGGCATGTGAGTATGAATAATGCACGTTATATGCATGTACAAAATTGCCAAAGAAGAGATTAAAAATCCTTAAGAAAGTAATTCATGAAGTGAATGCATTCTTGCATTGTGAGCCTGCCATGCTCAAGGCAATGGGTTTAGGTGTCAAGTTAACAAGAAGTAGACTCGGGAAATTTAATTTTTATTGTAAACTTGACTGGATTTGAATCACCTAGAGCAGTGGTTCCTAATTCTGAGACCCAACCATAAAATTTGTTGCTACTTAATAACTGTAGTTTTGCTACTGTTATAAATCATAATATAAATATGTGGTATGAAGGTTGTCTGATAGGTGATCCCCCAAAGAGGTAATGGCCCACAGGTTGAGAACTACTGGCCTGGATTCAAGCTTCAGCTTTTATTTTCAGAGTATTAAGATGTAGAAAGTATTAAGATGTATTAAGTGTATTTAATAGATTTAACTTTGTTTACTCCTGCGTGTCTAAACTTGAGAGATTCTGGAGTGCGCACTGAGATTCGAGCTAGCACATACCACTTAAGAGGCGGCAAGTTGCTTCTGAAGGTAAAGAAAGGGAGCTTGATGTTTCTCCTAATGTTTATGGCCAAACCAACCTACTATTGGTGTCAGATGGCTCCCGCTCCAAGTTTTACAGTCCCCACCTTCCTCTTAGGAGAGAGGGTGTCACCTTAAAATTAATTACTAAAATGTGAAACAAATCAAAAGACAAAACAAATCAGCCTGTTAAGATAAACATTAAAAATCAAATTATGTTCTCAAAATAGGCAATTTACAGCCTGGCAGGGTAATTGGCAAACCTGAAATGCATACAAATAGTTGAAATTACCAACTCAAGTGGTATGTTACATATTGGCGGGTATAATTTAACAATGACTCTTGAAAAGGGGTAGAGATCCTATCGTTTTTCATGCTTAACAGCAAAATATCGAGTACTACTGTGTCTGAAAGGCGAAAGGCAGATTAGATAGAAGAAAGATCCAGACTTGAAAGACAATGGGGTGTCTGAGCTGGACACTGGGACGCAGAATGACTTTAAATTTCTCAATCCTATGCTTAAGGAATGCTCTCTCAGAGGTGGCCACCAACCACAGCAGTGCAGATTGGTGACTCATCAGGGAAGAATGAATGAACTTCCTGATTCTGAAAGAACTGGGATTGGGGTGCATGATGTTAAACTCATACAAAAAAAAGAAACAATAAAAACATTTTTAAAAAATGAATATTTCATGTAATGTAGGTATCTCAACTCTACAGACCAAAAGAGTTCTGATAGAAGAGTTCACTGTAAATCTCCATGCACATAAAATCTGTGTGTGTGTGAGAGTGTGTGTGTGTTTATATGCATATATATATATATGCATGTGTGTATATATGTATGTGTGTAGGTGTGTATATGTATATGTGTGTATATGTATATATGTTTATGTGTGTATGTGTATGTGTATGTGTGATATGTGTATGTGAGATATATATATATATATATATATATATATATATATATATATATATAAACTGGCATCCAACAAGACAGGTGAGCCATCATGGAATTATTCCAAGACGGCACACTGACTACATCATTATTCACCAAATCCTACTTCAGGCTGTAAAGCAAGGAAGTCATTATCTTTAAATTTCTACACTGACATTACCTTCCTTTGCATATTGGGAAGAAGGTCTAGCACACCCGAAGTAGCAATATCTGCCGTCTGGTGGCAGAGACATTGTGCAGGAGGCAGCAGCCAAAGATGGCACAGAGAATTCCTCAGTGCCAGGAGGGAGGCCAGTCCACTATGCCTCTGCTGTGTGTTTCACTTCCCCTGGGCCATGCTTCCTTCTCTCCCATTCCATTTTGCAGCCACCTTCTCCTCTGATGCTCACCTGTGTGGTTTCCACGCTCAGAGCAAGCATCTTCCAATGCTGTAAGAAAATGTAGTCATGTCCAATTTTTCTCTACTTAGGGAATAAATATCATTTTGACTAGTAAGGCTGCTGCTATTTTACATCATTTTGATGCAATCTTTATGACAACAGCGTTCTTCTCCTTCTTTTAAAGCAACTTCACTGAGGAAATGCTAACCTACAATGTATTTTCAAATCTAAAACGCACAGTACGTTATGTTCTGACTTTGTTTTTACATATGGAATAGTAACTCAACGATGATAAACTCACGCACCACACTTCATCGCTTGAAGTTGTCCTTGTCTCTTTCAATTCCCCGCACTCAGTTCACTTTTTAGGAAGTTACTGATACCCAGTTTACCAATTCAGAACATTGGCCCATTCTGGGACTTTGTGTGCACAGAAGCTTATGGTGGACATTTGTACCTGAATTCCTTCAGTCTGTATAGTTGAGGTATATCCATGTTGAGTTAAATACTCAGGGTTTTTTTGTTGTTGTTTTGTTTGTTTTTATGGCCAAGTAGCATCCTACTGGGTGGGAATACCAGCTTGTTCACCCTTCCTCTACCAATGGGTGAAGAGTGATTTCCAGGTTGGAGCTTTTAGACATAGAACTACTGTTCATACTCACACTCAGCTTTCCAGTAATACAGGTCCTGGGGGAGACTCTTTGCAGAGTCATGGTTGAATCATATAGTAGTTGTACATTTATTTAAATGTTAGTTGTGTATATGTTTGCATGAACATGCAGAAGTCAAAGATTAATATTGAGTGTTTTCCTCATTTGGTTTCCACCTCAGTTTTTTTTTTTTTTTCTTTTCTTTTTTTCAGAGCTGGGGACTGAACCCAGGGCCTTGCGCTTGCTACCACTGAGCTAAATCCCCAACCCCATCCACCTCAGTTTTTAAGACAAAGTTGCTCCTCGAGTCTGGAACTAAGATATTTGTGAACAGGATGAGTGGCCGGCTGGCCCTAAGGGTCCTCCTGCTTCTACCGGTATGACAGGCTATGCCTCTGGGCCTGACTTTTTGTCGGTTCTGGGACTCTTAACTAAGATCCTTATGACTGTGTAGTAAACATGTACCCCAAATGAACCACTGTCCGCCACTGGGATTTCTCCTTCTGCGGATCTCTCCTGCTGCATATCCTGAAAAATTTTGCCTGACCCAGACTCACAGAGACCATTTTCCTTAGTTTTCATCTCAAGTTTTGCCATTCTCGTGGTGTAGTATGACGTAAGACAATTTAAACCTTTTCCTTTTGCATGTGGATAATTGCTGTGCCCAGTCCTCTGAGAGACTATTCTTCTTTGGTTAATTGTTTCCACAGCAGTGTTCGCTATGGCTGTTCACAGCAAACAGGTAAATGTGATCTTGTCACTAGGGTTAGTTGTTCAATCAAGTGCAGAATAATTGTTTATAGGTCTTCTAAGCAAAAATAAATTTATTAATGAACAAATGTGTTGAAAAATATCTTTGGAAATAACAGCCCTTAGATAATGTTTGTGAATAAGTGAAGGATCTTATTATGCACATGTAAACACATTATTAGCATCTCTAGGTTGCTGTTTTTTTCCTTCTAAGATGGTCATTCCTTTCCTTTATCTTATGACTGTTGACATAAAGAACCCTTTACTTAGCTTCACTGTGTCTGCCACAGCAACAAAAGACCCAGGGAGTCTGTGGGATTTTAAGACATTTTTTTTTTGTATTTTTAGACCCAATATTTTATAAAGTTTCTAACAGTGTCTATAAGATTGAGTTTCAATCCGATGGTGTTAATAGTGCCAACAGTGTGTGTGTGTATGTGTGTGTGTGTGTGTGATATCTATTTGTGTATATATATATATATATGTATGTTTATACATATATGCATATGTGCATGTGTGTATATATGTGTATGTGTAGATATGTGCATGTATGTATATATGTGTATGTGTAGATATGTGCATGTATGTATGCATTGTTTGTTGAAACTTTTTGTGGTTGTTTTACACTCTCATTCACTTTTTCTCCTGGATGAATTCCAATTCTTGGTGGATGAACTGTAGTCTACAAAGGCACAAGTACATTATTGACATAATTTTGAAAAGCTACTAAGCTATGACTGCTGAGTATCCAGAAATATGGTTTTTAATTGTTTGGTAACAACTGAACCCATAGAAAAGTTTTAATGACAAAGTGAATGAAAATCTAATCTAAATCATCCCCATTCTTCAAGCTGATAGCAAATACATAAAGCTTAGAGCCAGACTTGATTTTGTTGTAGTGGACTAGTATTATTTACTCTATTTGTCTCATTATTTCCAGGTTGTAGATAATATCTTGAGTGAGAAGGGAGCCCTATTCCTTTGTTACCACTTGTAATGTAGAGGCACTGCAGCACTTGCCTTTCAACCCGTCTCTATTTGGGGCACTGGGGATTAATTATGACTACTGACGTCTTACCTGTGGCTGTGTGCACTGAACGTTATTTTCTATTTAGTTGGATAACACTGTCATCGGCTTGTTCCCTCTTCGGTTTTCCCAATTATTCGTATGCAATTTAGGTTCAATCAATTAATTTTCTAAGTTGTAAATTATCCATTTTGAGATTGTAATTTGTTTTCAGGGTATGTCTTAACGCTATGATTTGTTTCGTGTTTGTAATTAATTTTGAGCTTTAAAAATAAAAGTGTGTGACAAATCATTACAGGCAATGCCACTGCCACAAACAGCAAAGGCAAGATTTGTCACAGAAGCATACCTCGATGCTTTTAAAAAATGGAGTGAGCTAGTAACAGAATTGCAGAGATGCAGCAAGCACGCAGACGGTTTTACATTAAAGTGGGTATGCTAATTTTTAAACAACTTTAATATGTGCTGTGCCATCCATTAATATGTAATAATATCCCCTAAAATGAGCCATTTGGGAATGCTAAAATGGCTGGGTGAGTAAATGTACTTGCCCAAAAGCCTGATAATCTGAGTTCAATTCCTGGACCCACAGTGTGGAAAGAGAACCAACTACCTCAAGCTGTCCTCGCACCTCCATTCACATGCAAGTGCATATACTGAGTAAATGTATACTTAGCCACTTATTGATTTTTATTCCCCTCTGCCTCTGCCTCTGCCTCTGCCTCTGCCTCTGCCTCTGCCTCTGCCTCTGCCTCTGCCTCTGCCTCTGCCTCTGCCTCTGCCTCTGCCTCTCTCTCTCTCTCTCTCTCTCTCTCTCTCTCTCTCTCTCTCTCTCTCTCTCTCTTTCTTTGTATTTGTGTGCTGAGCTTATTGGTTTTGTTTGGAGGAGCTCATTTTCTTACAGCTAAAAGTCCAGCCTCTGGAAGCCAACTATTATTGGATGGGGTGATGAGAACACAGAGTAATGTCTCTTCTCACATTAGACATGCTAGCCAATGGCTTGTTAATTTAGATGGTAGTTGTTGGGCTTCAGGAGAAGAAAACATGTATAACCTTTTCATTCCTAACACAGTGATCAAACCTACCTTTGCACAGTGTAATTCACAAAGTTGAGAAACAGGATGTGATCATCTTCTTGAGTTATATGGCAATAATTTTTTTTCAGAAGACTAAGATATAGGGAGAGGGAAAATTGTGGTCATTTCTTTTGTTCTTCTTCAAAAAATAGGTCTGCAGCTGAGGGAAGGGCTCAAAGGTTAAGGGCATGTACAGCTTTTGCATGGAACACCCATTTGTTCCCAATGCTCATGTAAAGTAGCTTACTCACAACTGTTTATAGCTCCAATTCCAGGAGATCTAAAACCTCTGACTTCTGAGGGCACCTTTCCTCATATGTGCATATCCATAAGGCAGACTATACACATGTAATTAAAAATAATAAAAATAAATATTTGGAAAAATAAATTCAGTATGAAACCCCTTCTGAACTTAGTTTTTCAGCTTTAACTTCAATGAATATTCTACATCCCTTTCTACTTCATTTAAAAAGTGAATCTCAAAAGATACTTTGCATACAGATATATTTTTCTTTATCAATATTCAGAGATTGGTAGTATTAGTCTACTCTTGTCTCTATGGAGATTATGTCAATCAAAACAGAAAACAAAATTCAAATAATAAATGCCGTGACCTTTGGGGGAGTTATAAATGATGATAACTGTCTGATACAGATATCAAATGTGTCATTTAAATCTACACTACCATCTTTAATTTTTTCACTCTCAATTTGTGTTTTACCATTCAGATACCAATGGTTTGGAGTAAGAAACATTTTTATTTGAAACTTCTCATACTCCAGATGTACTAGTGTCTGATCTACACTTTAACTTTGAGAATAACATGAGGTTGAAATAATATAAGGTTAAATATACAATATTCTTAGAGTTGACATTGATATTTAAAAGAACTCAATAAATAGTAAATAGTATTTTGATTGCTAACTAATAATCTCTTGATAACTACTGGCCAATAGTCTCTTATCCCATATTGCTGAATTTTAATGTAATGTGACGAATTATGTGGAAAAATATTTTAGGATTTAGTAAGTTATGTTTTAAAATGGATGTAAAAATTAAGTAACAATTAGTATGATAGGCATCTGTCCATCCCATATGTTAATCTTTAGGATAGATGACATTAATATGAAGATAATAGAATTTGAAACTTGCAATAACAGGAGTTGAAGCATATCCCACACTCAGCATTTCCCAGGAATTTTAGATGACCTATGCATTAGTGTATACAATACTCTACAAAGTATGTGAAGAAGGAAGAGTATATTTTGGCTCACAGTTTGAAGGTACAGGCCATTCTGAGAAGGCAGGATGCTGGAAAGAAAGCTAAGTATGGCAGCTGGTCTGTCACATGACATCCACAGACATGATGAAGGAGATGAATGTCAGGGTTCCACTCATTGTCTTATTTTTATTCAGTCTGTAACTTGAGCTACTAGAATGGTGCCACCCACATTTAGAGTAAGCTTCTTCTCATTTAAATCTCTTTGAAAATGCTTTTACACTGATATGACCAGAAGTTTTTCTCCTAGGTTGATTTTACATCTTGAAGTTGACAATTAAGACCAACTATCAAGAGTGCACCCCTAACAACCTGACACCCAGCTTTAAATCATTGCATTCCACACCTAGTTCCCTGTGTCTCATATTCATCTAATAATATAGAGTAAACTATTCATTTCTGAAAGCATCCACAGTTTTTATTAGTCTCAACATTGTTAAGAAGTCTGAAGTCTCTTCTGAGACCCAACTCAAACTCTTAATTTTGAGCCTCTATAAAATGAAAGCACAGCTTTTGCACTATCAATATTCAATAGTACAGAGTAATGGAAACCAGGTTAAAACAAACTTGAAACCCAGCAGGGCAAACACTCAACTCACGACCTCCATGTTCTGCAACCTGGACTCATGATGAAATCATCTGGACTCTAATGGCCTTGGAATTCCCATACCTTACCTTTGGTTTCCTGTAACATACACAACCTTGATTTTTGGCTGGTTCTGCTCCTTTCTCTGCCTACTTTCTCTCGAATACTGAGGTCTCCATTATAATGTAGAGTTTATCTTCACAATTTTACACAGTGGCCTCTTAGGGGTTTCATGCAAGCAATTCAAACTAGCTAGACATAGCCTGCCCTCAGGGGCTTCCTTTAGTACATGCCTCCACAATCCTTTTACTCTCAAGTATTTAATTTCTATAATATGGACACCATGTGGATGATGATGGAGGTCTTCTATCAGTTTAATCTTTATCTGCTTTGACATCAGCAGTCTCTGTCTATCTTTAATGCAGAATCAGCACAGAAACATCTCCAAACTGTTGTCTTCAACTAGGGAACCCCTCTGATGGCATTATCACTTTAGGGTCTTTTCAAATTATTTCACAAGCTGAAGCCTTTGGCAGGTGCAGTCTTACCTCTGGGCACATTTCCTAGTATCACTGAAGAACAAGAGGTTTCTGTCCTAAGGCACTCATCTCTTTAACTCTTGATGACTGTACCCTCCTGGTCTTTTGATTTAAATTTACTCATGTCCCTTTCCTTGATGAAATGCATATTTTCCACCTTATTCTATATCCCCATCTCCCTAATATAGATCTGGATAACAGCAATGAGAAGTAACCATGCTGTAGCCCGACACTACCATATCATGAAATTTCCTCCAGCAAAACCAGAGTTCATATACTTTTAAATTCAGCCCTCCTCAAGTTCTCAAAACTCAAATAGAATGAAGCCAGGTTCTTTACTAGAATTTGCCATCTATCAAAGAAGGAAGGGAAGGTGTTAACAGTAGCTCTAGCCGTGACAACAGGAGCTTGAGGGGAGTAGCAACATTTTTCTCCAGTCATAGAGATGTGAATTCTGGTGTTCCAACTGCTTTCTTTCTTTTATTTGTTCTGGAGTCTTATCCTAACTGCTTCTGCCTACACTTGGATAGGTTTTCCTATCTCAGTTAAATCTCTCTGACACTGTCCTTGAGAAAGTTCTCAATTAAAACTAGCCATTGCAATCACTCTAATTCTAAGGTAATTTCAGAGAATATTTGGTAAAATATAAACATTGTCTAAATTTTTCTTGGTCACCAATATAGACTAAAGAAAGTATTATGGTTATGGTGGTTTGAATGGATATGGCCCCATAGATTTACGTGTTTGCATCATTGGCCCATAGGGAGTGACACAATTAGGAGGTATGGCCTTGTTGGAGTAGGTATGACTTTATTGTAGGAAGTGTGCCATTGTGGGAGTGGGCTTTGAGATCTCCTATGCTCTTGCTATTGTCACTGTGACACCCAGCCTCCTTGCTGCCATGTATCAAGATATAGAACTCTTGGTTCCTCTAGAACCATATCTGCTTGCACACTACCATGCTTCCCACCATAGTGATAATGGACTGAACCTCTGAAACTGTAAGCCAGCCTCAATTTAATATTTTTCTTTATAAGAGTTGCCTTGATCATGTTGTCTCTTCAAAGCAATAAAACTCTAACTGAGACAAAAAATACACAGTAGCTTAGGCCGATGATTGATTTGGGCTGTTAAATAGCTCATGAACATCTTGTGCTCTCTGTGGCACACAACCCTGGATCTTTGACGTTTACCATAATGCCCAGAAAAAAAGATAAGTGGATAAAGAGAAATAGCTAGTTGACCAGAAGACTAGAATGTGAGAGAAAAAAAGCAAGAATATCTGTATGAATTTAACTGGGACTATGAAGGAAAGGTCAACTGGTGGTTGAGATTAGATACCTCTTCGAAGGGTGCTGATTAGTTTTTGTCAACTTGGCACAAAGCAGAGCACCTCAGGAGGAGAGCACCTTAGTACTAGATTTGCCTGGATCCGAGTGGCTGATTCATTTCCTTGATTAAGGGATGTGGGAGGGTCCAGCACACTAAGGGAGATGATATTGAATAAACTTTGCTCATCAATGTGCCCTGAGTAGTTAAATAACAGTGGCTGACAGCTAGTTATTAAGGAGAACAGAGGTAGGCAGGACTTTAGTTACCAGGCTGAGGGTTGCAGGTAGAGACTACAAAGCTGAGAAGTAAGAGAGAGAGAAAGAGAGAAAGAGAGGTAGAAGAGGGAGAGGGGGCATGAGGAGGAGGGGGACAAGAGGGGAGAGGGAGAGGGAGAGAAAAGAAGATGAAGAAGTAGGTCATGGCTTGATGGAGTGAATCCAGCACAAACAGGATGACTATTGGCAAGTAACCTAGGGAGCACAGCTGGGAAATAGCCAGTCTAGCATAGAAAAATTAGTTTAGGTAATTGCCCAATAACTGTAAAGGCTGATTAAGTAAATCGATAGGACTCTGTCTTGATTATCGGGGGCTTCCAGGTCATACTAATAAAGTTATTAAATATCCAACAACATATTGGCATTCCCTGTGGAACCTTTGTTGTGTAACCTTTACTCTTCAATTTAGAACTATTGGTTAATAAAAGACCAGAGCCCCTGTGATTGGGAAGTAGAGAGAGAAAGGCGGGACCTGAGAATCAAGTGAGGGGTCTTGAGAGAGACCATGGGGGAGAAGGAGAATGAAGACTAATAGACCAGGAAGTCTCCATTAGCCAAGATGGACCAGGAGCCCGTGGCCAAGAGAAATGCACTCCGAGGACAGACTGGTGGAGCAAAGGCAGCCCAGGAGAGACTCAAACAGCAAGTGACAAGGGATACAAGGTGAACATAGCATAAGGACCTGCCAATCTAGGCTTATAGCTTGTAAATAAAATACCAGGCTTCTATGTCTTTTATTCGGGCTAGCTAAAATATACATTTACATTAACATTGTAAATTTCATTTACAAGATGCCACTCCTGGGTAAGTGGTCCTAGACTGTTTGAGAAAGCAAGCCGATCGTGAGCAAGGGATAAGGAGCAAGTCAGTGAGCAGTGTCACAGCCTGGTCTCTGCTTCAGTTCCTGTCTCCAGGTTTCTGCCTCAAGTTCCTGACTTGGCTTCCATTGATGATGGGTTGTAATCTGGAAGGTGAAATTATGATTTTTATCACAGCAACTAAAAGAAAAAAATGACAACGAAAATTAGAAAAAAATATAATGTGTTCGCCTCACTCCACATTAACTGCCCCATCTCTAAAGCCACAGAACCTTTCCAATACAATTTAGGAAAAGTAAAACTAAGGATCAAAATGTGCTAATCTAGATCGATGAATAATTATTATGATTTAACTTGGGGCTAGAAAGATGGGTCAGCATTTAAGAGTACCGGGTGCTTTTCAGACTATCTGGGTTCTGTTCCCAGCACCCACAGTATGGTCACAACTGCCTGCCATTCCAGTTCCAGGATTTCCAACACCCTCTTCTGGCTTCTATGGCCACAGTACTCATGTAATGTCCACAGACATGTGCAGGCAAAACAAACTCATAAAAATAAATCTTAAAAACAAACCAAAAGAGCATTAAACCTTGTCAAATGCTGCCTCTCACAAATATCCAGTCAGTAGCCTGTATTAGTCATAACAACGTGTTATTATTTCCTATAACAGTACCTGGATTACAAACCATATTCATGATATCTGATTTTTTTTATTAGAACCAGGGTGGCTCCGGGTATGGAAGACACTGATAGCCAAACCATGTTTGCTTTCATTTGAAGAAGGGACTCTGTCTGCAATTCCAAAGTTGAAAGAAGCCTAAGAACCAGAAATGTACCGTAACTATTTCCCAGACATGTGATTATTTTCAAAACAACCAATTATAGGAAAATCACAACCTTGACTCTGGTACTTATTTCATTACATAAAAAGTCTACAGTGCATCCTTTTTTTTTATTCATTCCATGCTTATTAATAAACCCAAGAAATAAAAGTTACATCATAAGAAAATAATCAAAGATCAATTAATTCAGCCATTTGCAAAAGAGTTCATCTGGTAAGTCAATGGAACCTTTACGTAAGCATGTTGCAGTATTTTTAAGGTGAAAGTTTTTGATAGATTACTTACTTGGCAAGCAGTTGCATAGGTAGGAATGTCTGAAGATTATTTTTAAGTAAGACCTATATTATCATGTAAATGTTCCCTAAGCTTCCATTAGGAAAGACTTAAAAATAGTTGAGACACAGAAAGACTCAGGGACTGGAAAGGCTAGATATCTAATTCAAGCTCTTGGATGCGTAATTTGGAGTTTTATTTTGATAGGGTGCCATCTTTAGTACTCAGTTTTCCCCCCTCAACAACAAGCAAACACAGTGCTCACTTTGCCGAGCTCTTTCCTCCCGCCTTGTCCGTGATAGCTTTCTCTACCGCACTCCTGGTCAGCAGCTCAGACTCACTACAAATAGAAATACATCTCTTAGCAGCTGCTACCATAATTCTAAAAATATACTCTTTCGCTTTTTTTTCTTACAGAATTTCAAACCTTCTGGGCTTCTTCCCAACTTTAAATTCTGTTGACTGGATTTACTAAGGGGGAGAGAGAGAGAGAGAGACAGAGTTAATGCATTTTAAGAAAATGTTTTTCCCCCTAAGGACTCAGAAAGGTAATAATAATCTTACCAATCTTACAAAACATGGCTTACTTTCCCTCATGGTTTTCTCCCAAACAGACTGGAAAGTGCTTTTGTCACAGGCCAATTTTGAGCAACCGTGATTTATCAATCTCTATGCTTTTAACCGAGCTTCCAGGCTGACTACCGAGGAAGAGACCCTTCTGCCCTACAAAGGCTGGACCGCTCCTGGAGCTTAATGTTTCACTTCCAAACCAGCACATCTCTTTGCTTTCCCCAAGTAGGGCTTGCATTACTAATTACCTTGGGATACACTGATGAGAAATTATAGAGAAATGGCATCATATTGAACTCTTTCTACTCCCGGCTATTGTCACTACGTGGTGGAGTGCTAAGAAACACATGAGTCATTTGGAGTATGTCATTTCATATTTAACATATATATGTTATATAAATGAATAATTAATTAATATTAAATTAATATATTATATTAATATTTTTAACAAATTACAAGAAATAACAGCTTTGCAGTCTCTTCTTTTTCTGCACACTCAATTTCAAAATGATCTCAGATTAGCAGGTGGATGAATATGAAAGGAGCCACCTTATCTGCAGAAATAAAGGTAATGAAGCACACTGAACCCTCGAAGATATTTTATAGCTTAAAATAGAGAAATCCAACCAAGTGCCAAGAAGGAGGGAAGGAAATTGTATTGTCACCATGATATTTAAGTTAGTAAATATTTATTACTTGTACTTTCCTATTATTGTTGCTTATTGATTTCTGCTGCCCCTCTACTTCCTTTCACTGAAGACCAAGTCCAGATGCCACATACGTTTTGAAACTTAGGTTGTGGTTGATGAGTTTTAACGAAATGTTCCATGATTTTTACTTTTATTAGATATTTTCCAACCATTTCCACACCACCATTTTGACATTTTTCAATTTATTGTATCTAATAGTGACTCAAGAATATGCCTTGTGAAATTTTAAAATTAATGTCTTATTTCCAATCTCCCAGCATCTTACTGAACATTTTGGCATATACTAAAATTGGATTACATATTTTTTTTTCGCAAATAGTTATAATTTGCATTTTCAATGAGTCCAGAGCTGATGGAATTGTGACAGGACTTGAAATTGTTTGGTGGGTTTATAATGAACGTCCTAATAGCTTTCGTGATAATTCATTCTAAAGTGGCTGGAGGAGCCTCATTAAGAACTAAGGTCGGGAGTTCCAGACAAGACAGTCACGGGTGCTATGACAGTCGTGGTCTGGGAATAACAACCCCCAAGGAGTTTAATCCCAGAGTTTGTGTGGAAAGTGGCACATGGTCAGCCATTCTTCTTGTCCTTGTGCTTAGTTATGGAATTGGTCATTTCTTGTTATTTTTGTCAAGGAAGGCTACTGGAACAATATATACAGAACTAGAGAACTTTATGGGCAAACTTTGGAATATCGAGTGTTTTACTCAACAGTATTAGATTTCTGCTCATCAAAGGGAAAATTTAGCTATTTGAAAAGAAAAAAAGAAAAGAAAGGAAAAGAAAAGAAAATGGAGAAGACAGGTCTTTGAAAACTGAGTAGGAGCTATCTGAAAGTAAAGATAGAATTGTAATAAAAAAGAGCTTAAATCAAGAAAGTTGCTTCTAAAACAAATTAATGGCCAGATCTACTTTTAGATTTAGTGAGTAGAAATCATCTGTTTTGAGTTCCTGAAAATAAGATATTGTCATTCATGATGATAAGTATTCTCACTATTCTGTAAAAATAATTTTGACTCCATAATATTATGAATTAGGGAAGCTTTATTCCCAGTTGTACAAATGGATATGTTAGTTACCAAGGTAAATGTATTAATTTTTTTTAAAAAATAAACTTGATATTTTGTAACCATCCATCTACATTCCACCTGACCATTTGTGTGTGTGTGTGTGTGTGTGTGTGTGTGTGTGTGTGTGTGTGTGTGTGTTTCTCTTCATTTGGTTTCATAGGTCAATTTCTCTACCTACATTGATGTTTATATGTCTTTAGCATCTAATGACATCTTTAGTGATACCTTGCTTCACTGATAACATGGTATGAAAACGGTGCTCAGTAAATGTTAAATTTATCAAGTAAATATGGAAAACCATTGAGACAGAAAAAAACAAAAAAAAACAACGCACTTTTGTACAAAGGAAATGGGCCAATTGACTTGTGGAGCCTGAGAGCTAAAGTTGGGGTTTCACTTTTTTTCTTAGTTTTGTAGTAATCATTTTGAGATGTGTTAATGAACAGTGCCTTCCTAACTGATGTTAGGTGAGTGAAATGTATACCATGAAGAAATTATGATACATATGGGAACTAGGAAATTTTCCTTCATGTTTCTTGATTGCTGGACTAACCATTATTTAACAATAGACCCAGAAGTGATTCTGCAGGCTAACCCTGCCTGTACGGGAGCTTGTTTCTTGGGCCGCCATTTTCAGCTGCCTACGAGGCATGGTCCTTGGCTCTAGCACAGTAGCGTGTCTTGTCACCTGACCCCATGTCCGTGACACCTATCATTTCAGCTACAAACCGAGTACTGATTATTAGTAGCCAATAGTTACAAAAGTTAAAAAACAATTTTAGAAACCACCCCCCCCCAAGTAAACATCTTGGAGTCAATGACCCTACAAATAAAATAACAACCAAAAAGCAAGAAGAAATACCAAATACGCCTGAGAATAATAACAGTAAGAAACCTAAAAATAAATCTCAAGCAGAATGCATGAACCTGACATGCTTTGGAAGGTATGTGTAAACACCTTCCTACTACTTTCAAACAAACTCATTATAGAATTCAGGTTGCATTTTGTCGGTCCGGCACTTTTCAGAATATCCATCCTATAATAATCTACTTTTATATGCTGTGTGTGGTTTAGCATGCCAACAGGATCTGTACGGCAATAGAAGAACCAGGAGATGTTTGTACAACAATTTTGTAATCTTTCATGTTAGTTCCCTGACGTTTGGGGTGTAATAGAAATTCTGAGAATATCTTACTAAACCCAACGAGGAATTTAAATGTATAAATCTTTCCTGTGGACAAATTGGCCTTTAGGAGCTATTGGGGGGTGCCATGGAGCTTCGCCTTTTCCTACTTCTCCAGGCACTGTTGACATCCCTAATGGCTATCTAGCAAACCACTCAGATGAGAATGGCAGGCCTCAACAAACACCTCAGACATTACCATGAAATATCAGTTCTATTAGATCCACAAAATGAGGACACTCCAGATTGTAAATTGAAACCAGTTGAAATTTATAGGATCTAATTTGGGGGTGAAGAGACGTCCTACCTTTGGAGACTGTGATATAAATTCAAAACCGGTTTTTATCGTCTATGAATTTCAGAAAATATTAAATGATATCAGACTTATCTTTATAAAAGGCATTAAGTACATGTTGATCAAAAGCATTTTTTTTAGGTTTTTAGACAGAGAAGGATATTAGCCTTTAGCTACAGACTGCTTAACTTCAAAGGCAACCAATGTAAAGGAAATTTGGAATGCAGACCTTTTGATTTTGACATCGCTACCTTTGTGAAGTCCCTAGTGATGATTTACTGAGACATCCCATTCTCTCTCCCCCTCCTTCCCTCCCTATTCCTCTCCCCATCCTACCCCCAACTCTCCCCCCTCCCTCTCTAGTGCTGCATTGGCTTGTATATTTGTGTTCCTATGTGTACAGTTGTAGTTGTAACACTTGGTAAACAACAGAATATACATATGTGTATGAACACTGACAGATATTTGCAGACATATATAAACATTTAAGTTCAGTACAAATTTCAGGGAGTTAAGCCTAATCTTAAAGAAGTATTGATGTGTGGCTGGACTGCTACAGCTGGACTGTAGAGAGGGCAGTAAAGGAAAGAAGAGGAGTAGGTGTAAAACCAGATAGGAAAATGTGTTTTGCAGAGCATGAGATAAAGGAAAGTGTTTGGGTTATAGTTCTTTATAATGTAATCAGCAGTGTTCTGCTTTGGTTTACTTTTCTGTCTGTCAATAGAAGGATGATCAAGACAAATTTGTAATCATGACTCTTCGAAGCTATCATATCAAGAAATCTAATTCTGCATAGGCTACAGCTCATAGGTCCCACTCAGGCCTACCTCATTGTTGTGTTTCATAGTTCATGGAATAAACTGTCCTGAGAACAATTCCAACACCATCCTTGGCCTAACCTGTCACCCTGTGCCACAGCCCTGTCCTTCCCGTAGCATATTATCTGAAGTCAGCATGCTAGTCTCTGAGTCGTTGCGTTAATGGAGAGGCTTTCCTTTACTGTGAGAAGGAGCACTGTGGGATGACGAAGTGGCATTCCCATATGCGAAGACACTTGGACTTGCTGTTCATAAGCTCCCTCTGTCCCCTGTCTGAGTGTGAGAACACACTCCTGTATGGCAGGGACCCTGCTCTTTTACATTCTTTTTGATGACATTTCTAATTGCCCAGTTTTGCAACACAATCCAGTAAGAGACATAAGCACTTTCCCTCTGCTGTCTTTTGAAAAGTATAGTATCACATCGTGGAATTGACCAGGAAGTAAGGGAGCATCATTTTCAGCACCATGGTCAGTTCCACAATGACAACACCCTTGATGCTGTGAAATGTGTTCCAATTTTTTAAACTGAAGTCTTTGCCTTTAAGTAGAAACCCTGCTGTCACTTCCAAAGGGACACATATTCTTCCCTTCACAGCTCTCTGGACATTGAGACATCCCTGCTAACTCATTTTTCTGCAACACAAGTCCTGTATTGACTTCCATTTCCCAGGATACCTGAAGTTTTTTTTCAAAAATACTAACATCATAGAAAATATGGTAGAATCGAGAGCTAATTTCATCTTTATGACACACAGGATTTCGTGAGGAGACAGCATGAGCTTCCCCATTTCCACCAGAGCATGTTTGTTCAAGCAATTTCACATTTTTTGCAATTCATAGTTCCTATGATATAATCTGTATACACATCGTAGGAAATAAATAGAATCCCCAAGAATATCAGAGAGCAAGAAGGTTCAAAACTAATTATCCAAATATACAACATTAAAACTGACATGTCTTTTTGCCAGACCAGAAAGGTTTCGACTGTTTATCTTGTCTCTTGATAGTGATAACATTTCTCTGAAAAAGAACAGAGTCTGAAAAAAATTTATATGTTTAGCGAAATGCATAAATATCAGAGCATATTGAAAGCTAAGGAGCAGACAACTACAAGAAGTTGGGGACATATATTTAGTAACCATTTGGTTTGTGTAATGAAATTAAAATTATGTAATGAGGAGTATTGATTAATTGAACTAAGATATGCTTCTCCATTTGATTAAGTTTGTCTTAGGACATAGTTCTGTAACAAGTATACCATAGGTGGAGTGCTGAAACAAAATTTGACTTGTTACAATTCTGGAGTCCAGGAGGCACACAATCAAGGAATCAGTAAATTTGGTACCTGGTGATGACTCAGCAAATGTAGTACCCGATAATGACTGTCTTCTGATTTACAGATGGCTTCATTCTGGAAGGAGCTCCCATGAGGAGATAGAGCATAGCTACCTCATGTCTCCATATAAGGATATTGATCCCATTCCAGTAATCTGAACAATCATTTGTCTTTTTTTAAGGGCCCCAAGTCCACCTTGAGCAGCATGAATTACACAGTGGGCCGAAGGATAGTTTTCCTGAGTCATATGCGGGCCTAATGAGTATGTACTTCAGGTATCAGGGAAACAAGGCAACAAAAAATGTTTCCAGGGATGTTAACATTGAGCACTTCAAAGAAAAATGGGGAAGAGGAGCTTAGAACTTTGTTAAGGAGAAATAGGCATGGGATGTCTTCACTCTCATTTTTAATCAGTTAGTAGTCATATTTACTATTTCATGGCACATGGTCCTCCATTTTCCCTTCCATCTTTACAGCTATTCTAAAAAGTCTAGCAGGGCCCTGGTAACCCGTGAAGGCTGATAAGACTTCAGAGGGCATCAGCACAAGAAGTAGGGAAGAGTACCCAAAACCCCCAAAGCTGTCTCATGAATGGAACATGCAAAAGAGAAACTGAAAGCAGCTTTGGTTCTGTGACCTAAGGAAGATCACACATTATCAGATTCAATACAATATCAATATAATATCAGTAGAATAGACAGACAGTATAAATGACAGTACATTGCAAGTTTAGAATTCAATAAAATGATTTATTCTGGTCCTTAGAACCTAATGCTCATACCTACTTCTATACAGTGCTATTACATCCCCAGACTTCCTGATCCTGTTTCTATACTCCTCTGTACCCAGGAAACAGTGTCTGGATGACTAGAACGGCAATAACCTCTAAGTAAACACCATCCTGTGTTAGCGAAACGTCGCAAATAACTCATCTTGCATCAGTACCCAAGCTTCCTCTGTTCTGTTTTGTGTTCTCAGACACTGCCTGTTCTATTCCAGGCGTCTCCCTAACTGTTTATCTGTGGGGGGACCTTGCATTTCTTAGAGATTCACTAACCTAGACCTCTCAAGTGCTGGAATTAGGGGCGTGGTGAACACATCCGGTTGTACTTTGTGCTGCGGAGTAAGCCCAGGGCTTGTGTGTGAGAGGAAGCCTTGTACCACCTCACACCCTCCTCCCCCGCCAAGCCCAGCACTGACTTCAAAACTGGAAGCATCACCTTATCACGGCTTCCTTTCTACGTGAATGTTCGGTGCTGTTCGTACCGTGTCGTCATCTTCATATACATGGCTCTTCTTCATCCACAGACCCGGGGATATAAAAAGTGATTTAAGAACACAGGAACGAGAGGGGATGTCCAATCCTTACTTTGCTAGTAGCCTTTACACACCCCCCTTAACTGCATCTCTAGGTCAGTATAGCTATTTCAAGACAAATGCGATCATTGCTCATCTTTAGGTTGGAGGCGAGTAATTAGCCACACAGACGTGGTGTATAGGTCTCTAGGAGACAGTATGGAGAAGGAAAGTACTTTGGGTTTTCGTTTTCTAATTATTTTACAATTCATATTTCCAGAATGTAGAAAAGTTAACACAGTTTGAGCGTTTCTCCTCTTCTTTTTCCTCCAGGAATCTTTCTGGCACTTACAAGTTCAGAATGCTTTTGTGCATTCCAAGCAGTCTTGCCCAGATTCTGCCACCTGTTCCGTCATTCTGGGTGTATTTAGGGTAGAGTTCTTTTCCATATGGGCAGTGCAATTCCATTAAGTAGCAATCCAGCACAGTTACTTTTTTTTTCCCCCTTCCTTAACGTTAAACCTCGAGAGTTAATCGCCCATCTGTGTGTAATCATCAATTCCATTAAGCCTTATGGCCGTGTCAGATTATCCAACATTTACACAGTACTCCTTTCTTCACAGGAAACACATTTGATAATTAAGGGCATGGTGGAATCTAAGTTTTTGAGTCTGACTCCAAAGATCTACAGTGTCTTCTATTTAATCTGGACTCGGCCTCACCACTCTCCCGTCACGGAGCTGCGGCTATGCAGTGTATGCGGAATAGGATTCAGCCAGATTCTACGTGAGAAGCATGCGATGCTCACATGGACACAGGCAGTAGAACTGTTTCATTGGCTGTTTCTAACCTACAGAGCATATCTTCACTGTTCATCTCTCAGTGGCTGAATCCCAGTGGCTGCGGATGAGTGTGGCCTTTGGCCACATTGTGTGCATGAGCTGAACCTTACACCTTTCTCCTCGACTCTATAATTTTTGACCATGTTTATGGCTGAAGACTAGAGGTCTATAGGGTCAGGTGACTGTGAGAATTCCAGTCAAACTGAATTTAAAGTTTGATTATTTATGAAGTAAAAATATCAATGATTCTGCATAACATATTGTTTACTTTCAGAATTTTGAAGATGTTTTGTTAATTTAACAAGCGAGTCAAATTAAAGAAAGCACTAGGAAGAATCCACAAGAATAGCTCAGTCAAAAAATCTCTTGCCTTGCAAATCCAAGGCCTGACTTTGATCCCGAAACCTATTCAAAACTTCCCCGCATCGTGGCAGGTGCTGTACCTGTGACTCCAACATCGGATACTTAGAGACAGGGGGACTCTTGAGACTCACTAGTCAGCCAGTCTTACTGAAGCAATGGATTTAGACCAATAGGAATCCCTGACAGAAAGGAGGTGAATGGTGATCCTGAGGATGGCACCTGAAGCTATCCTCTGCCAGTCACACTCTCATGTGTGTGTCAACAGAGAGAGAGAAAGTGGTGGGGGGGGGAGGGGGAGGGGGGGAAGGGGGTGTTGGAAGGGGGATGGGAGGGGGAGGGGGAGATGTTGCAAGATGTGATGATGATGCATTAGTGGGTTATGAGAAGGCCACTATCCTATTCCCTTGGTGTTAAACCTTCCTAATATATTCATTATTAAATAGTAAAATATATTGCAAATATTCCATTTAAATATTACAAATACAACACTGTTCTTGAAAACTGGAGGTGAAATTTGTGGTGCAGTTAACTGAGTATAATTTTTTTTTTAAATCAGGAAATAAAAAAAATTCATTTCGTTCGTGTAAATCTCATAAATTACAAACTTGGTATCCTTTGTTTTACTTCGCCGCAATAACTGAAATGTCTTTCTTTAGTCTATCAAAATATAAATAATTTCATGTGTAACGGGTCACGTCTTGGATACCTTGAAACGGCTCAGACACGTTTTGTATCTCTGCCTAGAGCCTGGGCCAGGTGAAGCTCGGACTTCTCATGGTCTGCTGGCTGGAGAGCCAGACTATGAGAGAGACATGCTTGGCCTTTGTGGAACAGCAGGTCTGGACAGCTCAGTTCACTGCACAGCCAACTCAGAAGCCCTTCCGGAGCGAATCTGGCCCAGAAGGCTGCACATATTTCAGCCTGGATAGACCCTTCATGTTCAGCAGGAGCCTCTACAGCGATGATGAGGTCCTCCATATTGCTCACACAAAGCTGCAGTATGGGACAGGAAATCTGGCTCTTTAACCCTCTGGCTGCTGCACATGACTATTTGGCTAGCAAAGCAGAAAAAATGTCGACAGCCTAAGGTTTCAACGATTAGTAACAGGTTTTTGAGTGATTTTCCCCAGAATGTGCTAGTATAAATAGAGGCCTGTGAGAGTGTACTTTGTGGATTTTTTTTCCCCTTTCTTTTGGTATTGTGATTTGTTTGTTTCCATTTCTTTTTTGTATGTGTGTGACACATTCTCTTTTGTGACTGTGGATGCCCAAGCTAAATACCCGAACGCGGGCTCAAGTGAAGGCACTCACTCCTGGCACCCCCTAACCTGTAAGTGAAGGCACTCACTCCTGTTCCTCCTGTCTGTGTCAGGACTTCAGGTAGATTACTCATCTTCTAAAGACCTATCTGTCTTTGAGAACTCCATTAGTTCAGTCTACTCTAGATTGTGCATATAGACTAGATGCCTTAAGATATGATACCGGGGGGTTGGGGATTTAGCTCAGTGGTAGAGTGCTTGCCTAGCAAGTGCAAGGCCCTGGGTTCGGTCCCCAGCTCTGGAAAAAAAAATATGATACCGGAATAATACTATTTTGTGTCGGATTTAAGGATTTTTCTTTTTAATGGGTAATTAGCTATTTACTGAAATTTTTTTAATAACTTTTTAATGCTTAATAAACGATGCCATGTACTAGTTTGTGTCTTAGAAACCATGAAATTAATGCATAGATTTATAACTTGAGCAGCACGGTATACATTACTCGTCACAGGGCAACAGAGGGTCAGAAATGATAGTGTGTGGTGAGAACATTAGTGAAGCCTTGAGATCACTGAAATGCATTTCCTCATCCCTCGCCCACACAGATACCCTAAGATCAGCAGTGACAGTTTTCTGTTTAGTACCAAAGAAGAGCTTTTTATCTCAGATAATCTGTATTTCTTTAAAACTTAACTCCTATAGGTGCTACATATGGATAAGGACACACTGTGATTTCCAATGTCTTGGCGTGGGTATTTTAGTGGAAAATACTATTTTCTACTTTTCAGTGTGAAAGAAAGTGGAACTACTACAGTACAAGAGACTGTGAGTCTTAAATAATGAGTGAAAGATGCCATCAGGCCTAGTTACGTGACTCCTGTTTGCCAATGATGCTCCTAGTTATTGTTAATCCTCACTCAAGTTCTCCTACACCTGCTGCAGTGAATCCCCCATATTTAAACAACAAAGGCGAGCAGACACTCTAAGTTCCTTCCGCATATGTTTAGATGCTAATTCTCCCAAGTCAAAAAGAAACCCCCTTTCTAACCTTTATTCACGTACAGTCAGAAGGGTCTCCAGGGTTCCTTCCTGCTTGTGCTTCACTCTTGAGAGATTCTCAGTTCATTGGCTGCCTTCTTGAACTAGCCTTGGGTCTTGTGGGTACCATTTCCCAAACAGCTCTTAATGAAGTCATACCGTATCCTATGCCTCTTGATTCTCTGTGATTCCTGGTTTTCTCTTTCCTTTTTTATCTTCTATCAACTTCCCTTTCGAAAGTTCAGAATTTGTCTTTCCTAGTTCCTTTATGATTTTACTCCCTTTAGTGTCCATGTGTCCCTCATAATACATACATCCTTCCCCACCAGGCCTTGGCTTGCACTATAGAATTTATTCCCCTAACGCTAATCACAACTCACTTGGTGAAAACTCTGGACTCCATTCAGATGTTTTTGGATACATCTTACAGAATGCATGCACATGTAAGAAATGAAACCTAAAATGTAATCATACTTAAAGAGTCAAGAAAAATGTTAGCTAGAGGTGTGGCTGAATTCAGTGATTCCAGAATATGAGTAGGCCCCAGGTTCTCTTGTTTTGTTAAGCCAATCCTCTGTGTTGGCTTCACTTGCAAATGCTACCTCTATGGAAAAAGAGCTTTTCATTCATTTTGTGCTTACCTGTTCTTTCATCTGGTGACCCCACAGGGTAGGATCTGTGCCTCTTCTAGCTTATTACCAGTACTTATTTTTGTTTTCTGATTGCCTTAAATAAAGTACTTTTCAGCTTGGTAGTCAAGGCCTTTTCGATGGCCAAACCACCATCATCAAAGTAGAAATTTAGCGCTTCATAAAAATTTCCTGGTAGAAAACAAAACAGAATAAAACAGTACATGAAAACCTCTGCTAACTTCTTCTCGAAGCGGATGGCTACAAACGCAGAGACCCACAGCTAGGGATTATACAGAGAGGGAGAGAGAAAAAAGGAAAAGGAGGGGAATGGAAGAGGCAGAGACAGAGGGAGAGAAACAGAGACAGACCAAGACAGACAGAGACAGAGACAGAGACAGAGACAGACAGAGATACAAACAGAGAGTCTGACCAACCTTGAAATTGAAGCTCTAATTGAGATCAAATCTCTCCCCTCAGAGGTTAGGAAACCCATTTGAAGAGGAAAAGGAAAGAATGTATGTCTCACAAGGGATGGAGGACATTAGAACAAGGCCTTCTAAATTAACTAAGCAAGGCACATATGAAGTCTCAGTGACTGAGGCAGCAAGCACAGGGTTTCCATGGGTCTATACCGTAAAATATATATATCGGCTTTCAGTTTAGTATTTTGATTGGACTCCACAGTGTGTGTGAAAGAGTGGGTCTCTGATTCTTGGGGCCTCTCTTGGGCTCCTTTCCTTCTCTCGGTTTGCCTTGTCCCACTTCACTGTGATCCTTTTTGTTTTATCTTATTATATTTCATTTTGTCATGTTTCATTGTTATCACTTAAAAGCCTGTTCTTTTATAAGGAGAGGCCAAAAAGGGGTGGATCCAGAGGGGAGGTGATGGGGGAGTAACTGGGAGGACCGGAGGAAGAGGAAAGTGTAATGAGGGTGTATTGCATGAGATAAGAATCTATTTTTAGTAAATGGGGGTAGGTGGAGAGTAAACTGCTAACTGTTCCATTGCTGTTCTGCGGGTTATAATGATTCATCCACTTTCGCTTCAAAACCACAACCCTGATACCTAATGTGTGATTTCTTTTCTCCTACTCATCTTAAAAGGTAGTTTTTGTTTTCTGCTTTGATAATGCTACTGCTACATGAAAATAATAATCTGAGCTGGAATACAGATTTATTAGATGTCTGCCTGTCGGTTCTATCTGCTAAAGATGAAATATGTTCTCTATTTGTTCTTGCTTCCCCAAATTTACTACCAGTATATATTGCAAGGATATATTATCCATGGATGAAAGAATTCCACAACCCTACTTACCACTGTGTACTCTACTGTCCATGCTGGCACCTCACGGTCTTCATAACACACAAAACAATCATGGTAGTCACCTGAAATAAGCCAGAGCATTCACAGGATGAATTTCCTTCAAACTTGTTCTATCTAAGTATGAGCTCAAAGGTAAAACAAACAACTATCTTCTTAATGTTGCACTCTTGTTTGAGAGAGTGCCTTGAGATGGAGAATTTCTTTGTCATAGAATGACAGTATCTTGCCATCTCTTTAATATTTTTTTAATCTTATTTTTATATCTCACTGAAAGGTCTACTTTGAGTGTCTTCAAACTCAGTAGAAAACCCCCCCTTTCAGCAGTGAACCTTGTATGTGATTTTTTTCCTTCAATTATGAAAATAGATTTGTTTACATTCCAGTCTCTCTGTCAAGATTGAGCTCCTCAGGGAGGAACATGCTTTGTTAGACTTATTAAGTGTTTATTGAATTCTATCCAGGGACAGTCACAATGTCTGGAACATTGTGTGAAAACAAATTTGCATTGAATAAATGCATGTAGGCACGAGTGAAAGATGGCTGCAGCCACAAATTTTGATCATCAGAAAATAGGAAAGCAGTGATGGACTTCTATTCATAACATGAAGAGGAGCCTCATTTTTAGGAAGTTTCAAGTAAAAGCCTTGATTTCCGATATTAATAATTTCAATAGCAATCACCGTTTAGAATTTATATAAATGTTTACAGTGCTTTCATATCGAAAGCATCCCTTATTATGAGGAAGAACAATACATCGTCATGACCTTTAGTGCCCTTGAGCTCAACAAGAGACACTTAGGAACATAATACATGTCATATAAACCACACTCATGCAACATGTTGGTGTACAACTAACTAAATTAATCTACCCCTCTCCTTGTCACTAAATATCATAATAAGAACTCTTCTCTGAGATTAGTCTAGAAAGGGAGAGCATCCTATTTTAATCAGTTATAAAAGTTCTCTTTCTTCAATCAAAGGGAGGTATTAGTGAAATAAATGAGAGTAATTAAATCTAATTTAGTCATGCAAATGAATTTAATTAAAAGAAATCCATCCTCTAATAACTTCAGGGGAAAATGGAGTTCCTTATGGAGTTTGAAATTTAGTTAAGCTCACAAGACACAATATCTGAACTGATGAGACCACACTGTTGTAATCTGCTTGTGTAAATATTGACACATGTAGCATTTAGTTTGTCTCACAGTGATAATACTTGCTCTAGGCTTCTGATGAAATCTGGCATTTGTAATTATTAAAAGATGTTTGTTAAAAATGCTCTTACCCAGCATGTTCATCCTATGATTTTTTTTCTGCAGCTTTGACCTTCAGGAAAATTCTTTTGACTAAAGAGACTTTAAGAAAATGAATTTAAGTTCAATGTTGGTTGATCGAGGGATGGAGCAGGTAGGTCTGGTGGTAAGGGAGGGTCCCTGTCCAAAGGATGCTTACAGTCTATTAACCATAATGTCTTCTGTGTACAATGATTTCAGGGATCTAATTTAAAACAAAATACAAAATCTGAATCCCATAGAGAATGAACAGGACTTCATGAGAAAACACAAACCATGACACTTATTCAGAATGACTGTAAAGAGGTAGGAAACTCTTCACTAATAGAGAACAATTTGAGCTGTTCTGGAAGAAAAGACTTTGCAATTTTAACCTGTGTGTGTGTGTGTGTGTGTGTGTGTGTGTGTGTGTGTGTGTGTGTGTGTGTGTGTGTGTGTGTGTGTGTGAGAGTGTGTGTGAGAGAGAGAGAGAGAGAGAGAGAGAGAGAGGAGTGGGGAGGAGAAGGGGAGGAGAAAAGCATCAGTAGGAAAGGTTCAGGCTTTGTTCTAAACTGTCTCAGTCTGATGAGTTACTTGAGAGGCTCTTTAATAAACAGCCCACAGCTAGCCTCAGATAAGAAGCGGGAAGATTTAGGATTCTCATCTGTAGATACAGAAATGGAAAGAGTTTAAACCTCTTGGTTTAACTGTCATTTCTAGTGAGTAACCTGATTAAAACTTAAAACAAATTTGTTGCGGTGGAAACATGAAGGTAACAACAAAGAGAGAATGCAAATTAGTTCTCAACCTGTGAGTCACGACCCCTTTCGGGTCACATGACCTTTCCACAGGGTTTGAATATCATATATCCTGCATTTCAGACATTTACATTATGATTCATAACAGTAGCAAAATTACAGTTAAGAAGTAGCAATGAAAATAATTTTACCGCTGGGGGTCACCATAGCATGAGGAACTCTATTAAGGGGTTGTTGCAGCATTAGGAAGGCTGAGAACCACTGATGCTACACAGATGCCTTCCGTGGCCCGTGACTTTCTAAGATGGGTGCCTGGGTGGATAGTGTGCTGCTCACCTAATTAGGGAGCACAGTCAGTGCAGCGAAACCCCATCAAATTCTCCCAAGCCTGTAGTATAGGAAGGGCAACCCCTGCCTTATCTATCCTTCTGAACTTATTCTGCTTTTCACTTCCTGTTACCCACCTGTCACACAGCCATCTCTCTTAGAACAGTGGCTTCATGTTTATTAAATATAAACCCTGTGAAGACGGATTTTTGTAGTATTGTTTGCGGTTGTGTTTGAAATTGTATGGCAGAGTAGATAAATCCCAAGCATAGATGCAGAGTAGATTCTAATATAAAATAGGTAGTGGGAAAATACGTGTTGGTGAAGGCATAATTCTGTAATGAAGTTTTGAGTAACATCGCTAGAGTTTAATGTATCTTGTAAAAAGCTTATTTACATACCTGACGCACTTTTAATTTTTCCACTGTATTTCGCAAGCTAATACGGATGACATATATTTATACATCCAAGCAAATAATATACTGTGTTACTGTTGACTACCTTGTAGTTGTCTATTTCTCACCAGATTGTGTGTTCATGAAGGCATGTGACTGTGTCTTTTACCAGTTTCCCTATCTCCAGTATTTTCCACCAAAGTCATGAGACCTAGGAGAATTTAATATATCTAAGTTTAAAGAGTAAATCTAGAGATTTGTTATTCAAAGGTGAGCTTAATAATGCTAATACAGAAAGAAAATAAGTGCATAAAACTTCAATGCTGTGGTAGACCAGATCCTTCATTCTGAGCCCAGACAAATGTTTCTTTCCTTAATTGTTTCTTGTCAGGCATTTTATCTCAGCAACAGGATGGAAAGTTATAAACTCTACCTGGAAGTCCACTACGACATACGTTTGCTGGGAGGTGAGATCCCATTTTTTTCTAGGCTCACTGCAGCTTTGACATTTTTCCGGTTGTGGAATCACAGGGCTGTCTCCCCTCCCAGGTGAGGCATTTTTTTTGTTTTCTCAATGGCATAATATTGATTAGTAACCTTGTTTTATCAGAGCAAGGCATTGAATGGCTTCCGTTCATCCCAGATGGCACACCAATGCAGGTCAGAGGAATGATTCTATCCAAGCCTATACTTCGAACCAACTAAACTAAAAAACGGGGTTCCTGATAGGCGCATGGGTTACTAAAGGGTAGCTACCCTGCTGAAGCAGAGTCTCCTCCCCCTGTGAAGAAATTAGTCACGACAGCTACAGAATCAGGGAGGGACTGAGTCTCTCGACCACCACCTCCTCTTGAGTAGTCTGAGTTACTTCACTGATCGCTTTATGAGCTGAGTAAGTTCTACCTTCTGCATGGAAGGGCTAACGGGTTCAGTCTCTTGAAAGTAACTCGGGTAATCACTGATGAGCTGATGTGTGAGATTCAGCGCAAAGTCCCCTCCAAGTGTGTGTGCCTTTCTTCTAGGAGAGTTTTGACAGTCAAACTCGGTTCAGTACATTTCTTACCCAACCACACATACAATCAGCAACTCGTAATGAATATATTTCACCATAGTTCAAGATTCCATGTTTTATTCTTTATTCTTCAAGGCAATACACAATTGGTGACATACTTCCCTGAAGAGTAGGATTAAAGTGATTCCCAAACATTAGTACCTCTACCGTGTCAGGGACTCTAGTTTTGTCCTGATTGTTCTGTGTCACAAACTATCCTTTTATTTCATGAGTCATTTTTTATAGTGAAATCTTCCAGGTTAGTGTTCAATGCCATCGTTCTAAATTGCTAATCACTTTACAGATTTCTGTAAGAACAAAATTATTCAGAAACAAAACAAAAAAAATGAACAAGTTCCCCTTTTATGTGTAGCCACAGTCATGACTATCAAGTGAGCAAACATCGGGATCTTTTAGCATTCAGTGGTTCAAGGTGGTGGCGAACAAGTCTAAAAACCTAGAGTCCTCGGTTTACCAATACAGTTAATGGGTGGTGGGTATAGGAGAAAGTCACCCAGCTCAATAGCATTGATATTTTGAGAAAGTAAGCTCCAGACTTTTTGTCCTGCCTTCTTCCTGTTTTGTTTTAAAGGAGATGTACATCTGACTAACAATGTGTATGTTGAACATTAGGCTATTGTTGATCAAGGAAGACTGTGATGTTCATTAGTGCTGACCTGTACAGCAGTTTAGTGGAGGTTTTGGTCCCAAGAGTCAGCACACTGAATCTGTTGAGTGTGTACAGATCCTGTCTCAAGGTACCTCCATTCTCTGAACGTCAGGTACATCTGAAAGAATCTAGATGATATGCAACATGTTTATCTGAAAATATAGTTTTGCTGTTTGTGTCATTTCATGGTTAAGTAGAAGAAACTTCACCCAATGTATGGATGAACATACATGAAAGTTAAGGAAAAATCTTTAATATGAGAGTGGAACGTTCATGCTTGTTGACCCTCCAGTCCTCAACGTATGTCAGAAGAAACTACCACAAAGGTTTGGAAAGCTGGCCTGAGAGAGATCAGACTAAAGCAACAATCCTTTAGTTCGTGTAACAGTTGCTTCAGTTATCCAGAATCTTTAAGACTATTCATCAGGTTTCCTGTCTGAGGCAGGAAATCTGGTGGCTGTTAAGGATTCTCCAGGAATCTTATAAGTCTGACTGCAATTGTGCATGGAAAATATGAACTCCACGCCCACCATCCCAACTGCCTGCAGTTTTCCCTCATCTGAAAACTCTACCAGGGATCATCGCAGTTAAGACAGTTCTGGAAATCCAAGTCCCTAGATTCACTTCCACAACACAGGGGCTTGAGAAGGAAGTGACAGCAACGTTACAGTCACTAGACACACACACTGGATATCCCAGGCACTCACAAAAGACTCCCACTGGACACAAGCACTCACAGCAGTGTGTGATGAATAATACATGCTTGATGAAACTGGGCCTGATGCTTTATTACGTTTCACTGGCCGTGGTTGAGTTTGCTTATGATATGCTGTCAATAGTAGCATCGATGTGCATGTTGGATGTTCCCCCTCCTTCCAAAATTCATTTTAAAAACCAACACTCTCTCCTGCATGAATGAAGTAAAACTGAGGGGATGTATAATCCTGTGGAAACAGCCTAGAAAAGTCCTTAGACATAAAGACAAGTATCAGGATGATGACTATGACCATGAAGATCCTGAGCCCAGGGGAACTGCGTTGGATAAAGTCAGGGCATGTGATAACAGTAAAATTGTGATGGCTGCTTCCTCTGACATTCCAGAATTAAACTGCAAATATCCCACAGTATTTGTCTGTAAATAATCACCATACCCCTAAGCTTAGAGGATCTGGGTAAACAAGAATGGAGCTGTCAGAAGGAAAGGCTAACAATGTTTTTTTATTCATTATCAAGTATTTACAAGTTGTATTAATCTTGCAGTAACTGAAAATTTTATGATGTACATTTTCTAAATGTTTATGTGTTGTGTGCCCATGTGTGTATGTGTGTGTGGGTGTATGTGATACATGTGACCATGCATGGCATGGAATTCATATGGAAATTAGAGGACAGCTGTGTGGATCCAGTTCTCTCCTGTTCTCCCACCTTTTCAGGATATATATTGTGTGGCACAGATTCCCTACCTTTCTTCCCCTTCCACTGATATGGCTGGAGAGCATTAAAAGTGTAATGGGTTTAGCCTTACACTTAAGTGTTTGGGATAGTTGCCAAACTGGATCACAGAAGGAATTGTTATTACAGATATTTTTTCAAGTATGTAAATCTTGGATTTTACTCAGTCAGTTCCCATCACCCAACAGCGGGTCACGGAAGTGGCCATGCTCTGGTTTGCTCGGTGATCACTATCTCTTTGTGAATGTGTTCTGTGTAGAAGGAGGCCCTCATCATATTTAACAGTTTTGTGGCATACAGTCTGTATTTTGGGAAGAGTGAAAGTACTTTTCGTCTTGATCAATTCCAATATAACCACTACTGTCAATCTCTCTAACAACTTCTTCACCAACTCCAAGTCCAAGGTGTGGTTGGAAAACACCTAAATGATGCTTTGGGCTAGGCCTCTGACACCTGCTCTAAAATCAAACCGGGCATCTGCAGTGGATGGAGCCTACGGTGAGGAAAGGAATGCTATGGTGTAGCAATGTACACATAAAAGGGGACCTGACGCTGATGACACCCACACTGATTCATTACTTTACTTGAACGAAGCCATTATAGGATTGGTTTATCTCTTCACTCTTATCCTGTATGGAAACCCTAATCATCTTTTGGGAGAAGCAAAATGTTTACATTCCAGCATAGGAGTTTAGAGATGAAAATGAACTCATGAATTGGTTGTCTCTATTGGGCACAGGTTTTGAGGGTTCAACATATCTTTTTTTTTAGTGTTGAATATTAGAGAAATAATAAGCAAGGGTGAATTTTTAGTCTTAATCAATAACTTTTTGTTGTTGTTGTTTGCTTCTGATTTTATGTTTCTCCCTGGATTCTGACTTTAATTTTTATTCTAAAAATACCCATTTCCTCCAGTTATAAGTCAGCCTTTCTTAACACAATGCTCGTTAAAGAATCAGCCATCAGTCAGAGACAATCACTGACCCCTAATAAATTATGTTATAGATTTCTCTATAACTACCCTCCTGATCAAATTTGAACTAACAAAGTGTTTCCTTGGATTTTCAGAGGTAACCTAAGAAGAAAGATGTTTTTCTCATCACCAATATAGGAGAAAATATTATAATGCCCACTCATGCATGGACTTGCACTGGCATATGTACACACACACACACACACACACACACACACAAGCACACACATGAGCACATCCATTGTCTTTTCATCAGCAACAGTTCTCAAGGGTTTTTAAAATTAGCTTTTGCTTTTAATCGAAGTCTTACGTTTTGCAAAATTAAAAAAATATATATAACTGATATTATTCCCAAATACTGTCTCCACACACAGAGCATTTCTCGCTAGTAACGACCCAAGCCCAGGTGGAGCATTTACAGCTAAGGGATCTCTATTGCTATGTCAGTACCAATGCATAGTTGACACCATAGGTCCTGCATGCTTCATGGTTTGGATAGATTTATGCACTGTATCCATTATTACCATTGAGAATAGTGTCACTCCCCTATAGCTCTCCTATATGCTGGCTGTCAATCACTCCCTTTTCTGAGGCCATAAAATGGTATTCTTCTATGTCTATTGGTTTTCCCTTTTCATATTGACATTGTTGTGGCATTATGAAATAATAATTATACACACATATAGTTTTAATTGTATGCTTTTATTTAGTCATATGCATTTATGTTTCTTCTGCAACATTTCATGTGCCGAAAAGTCATCTTCTCATGGCACTAAATGATGTTTCAGTGCCTGTGTGTACCAAGTATCTCTGTTCACACACAGAGGGACATACCTGAGTTGCTTCCAAAATATGACAGTTTATGGTAAAGCTGCCACAGAATGTCTTCCTACAGGACTTTAGATGGACATGCTTTCAAGTCATCTGAGCACATACTACAGAATGTGATTGCTCACTTAGAACATGGCTGTGTTGTAATTTTGTACTATGTTTTCAATGACCTTCGACGTTGGCTGCATTATCTTGTAATCTCACTGACAGTGGATGACAGTTCCCATCGCTCTGTATCCTCTCTAACGTGTGACCTCCTCGATGCTCAGATCTTTGCCACTCGTTTCACCTTGGAATTTTCAAAGGATAAGTGCAGCTGAGCACCACTCTCATACTTGGTCAACTGTATACCTTCACCGGTGTTAACATCTCCATCTGCTTTTAAACCGGGTGTCTATTTTGTTATCATTTGGTGGCAAATGTTCTTTGTGCATTTTTATAGACTTTTGCATATTGACCTTGTGTCCTCATGTCTTAGTCATGGGAATTCTTTGTTTTCAGTGATTGAAGGTTTTGTTCCATTTCGACTTTGGTACATTTATTTCTTTCTTGCTCTGTTATTTTTTAATGCATTTTAACTAAACAGTGAAGATGAATAATGAGATGCAGCTATCTGTCTGCATCCTGATCTTAGGGAGAAAAGACTTAGACCTTCGACATTGACTATGGTAGCCATAGGTGTCCTTAATGAGCAAATGTCTCTGGATTGAAGAAGTTCCCTTATATTCTCAATTTGCTTAAAGTAATTATTAATGAAAATTAAGCCGTATCAAAGCATTTTCTTATATCAGTTGGCATGGTAATATCATACCTTCTCCATATTCTGATACTGTGACTTACATTGATTAGCTAATCAACACTATATAGTAATAGTGTATATGATGGAGAAAGGCTATTTTGTTATAGCACATAGTCAAAGTCATATATTCTTGGATTTGGTTTACTTTTTTTTAAAGCACTGATTTACTTGGTTCATCTGTAGTTTTGTGTGCTTGCAAAGCTTTCATTTTCTTTATTAAGATAATTCTGGCTTAGTAAAACAAGTTAGGATATTCTCCTCCTCCTGTTCTTAGAAGCCATTGTCTGGCCTTGCGTTGTCTACAACACTTTCCCTCTGAACTATATTTGGTAGGATATACTTACAAGCCCACCTGGGCCTGAGGATAATTGGGGACAATGTATTTAATTGCAACTTTTTTTCCCTTAAAGCAAGTAGAATTCTTCAGTTTTCTTGTGTCATCTATGATGGATTTTGGCTGTTTTCAAATGTTTGAGGAATTGACCCACTTCATGTAAACTATCAAATTTATGACTACAGATTTCCCTATAGTGTTCCTGTATTGTCCCTTTGAGCTGTGATGTGTCTATACTGGCATCCTTGCTTTATTCTGCATATTATTACTTTTTAATCTTCCCTTACATTTTATTTGTAACTTCATTTTCTCATAAACTTTTTATCTTACTAGTGATGGATCATCCAATATGTTCTTTAAAGTTTTAAATACATTTTGATTTATTTGAAACAGGTTCTCATGTAGTTCATGGAAGTCTCAAATTTTCTTTGTATCCAAGGTAACCCTAGAACTCCTTCTTCTCAAACACTGGGATTATAGATTCGTGTCACCGTGACGGCTGAGAAACCCACTAAAATTGATGCATACACGCTCCATTTCTTCTAGTCCTTAATTCTTGACATCCTAAGTTACTTCCAGTATGATTTCTCCTCTGAGCAAATTCCTCAGTAGTTCATTTTAGCAGGGCACAATGGCATCATACCTTCTTTGTTTATTTTTAATATGAATATTTCTTAATTTCAGCTATTTGCTCGTTTTCCTGGGTTCTACATTTCTAGCTTTTTACCCTCAACTTGTTCCAGTTCTCTTTGTTCCCTGAGATTCTCCCGGGTTCTCTTATCATCAGAAATTGCATACTATATCTTTAAATCATGTACATATAAATTACACATGATGTAAGATGCTGAGTCTTATTTGAAGACAAGGAAGGTTGAAACTTCTAGTGTTTGCAGGCCAATCTGCTTAGATCAGACATCCAGTTTTTACATGCTTTCTGTGAGCTGTTATTCCATTGTCAATTTACTTTTTGAAGTCTTTGTAGTACTGTTCAGACTCTGCACATCTACCCTGCTGAGAGGCTGTTTCTAGAATTTTTCTATCCATGTCTCAGTCTTCAGTATCTTCCTTAGCTTCACACCCATTACTATATATAGTGGAGAGTGAGCTGAGTAAGTCACATGACATTTTGAGTTGTTGTGCCAACCCCCTGCCTCACTGTGTTCATAAAAGCTTCTTCTCTGAAGGCCTGGACTCCCCTACCTTTTAATCTTAAAGTCAAAACATGAGTTATCTTGATTGTTACATCCTGCCTGTGGCTCAAGCCTAGATGTCAAAGAACTCAAAGGAATGATTATATGTATGTTTAAACAACTCAAAGGAGACAAAGACAAGAACAAATAAAATAAGAAAGTTAATTCAAGATGAAAACAGAATTCAAGCAGAGAGAGAGAGAGAGAGAGAGAGAGAGAGAGAGAGAAGAGAGAGAGGGGGGAAGAGAATTATGAAAAAGAAACCAAATTGAAGTGAGGTTGGGAATAAAAAAAAACCCAGTAAGCCAAATAAAATCCTCATTGACAAATGAGTCATATGAAAAACAGAGTATCAGGGCTAGAAAACAACATAGAAAAAAATGGATCATTCATTCAGCAAAAGTCAATGGTAAATTTATATTCATGAATGAAGCCTGAGAGAGTTTGGAGACCCATGAGAAGACCCACAGTTTGGATTATGGGCCTTGCAGAAGGAGGAGAACTCCATATAAAAGTCACTGAGTTTAATTTGGATAAAATTCCATTTTTTTCACATCTAGGGAAAAGGATACTCATACAAGTTCAAGAGTCTGCCAGAACTCCAAGTAGACAGGACAAAAAGTAATTTCACTATGATTAGTCAAATTTCATCAAAGCATTAAAAACAAAGAATAATGAAATGTAATGAAATGGTACTATAAGTCACTTACAAAGCATGTGTGTGTGTGTGTGTGTGTGTGTGTGTGTGTGTGTGTGTGTGTGTGTGTGTGAGAGAGAGAGATTTGGGGAAACGTAGAGAGCCACTGGTCTTCATTCTGTGTTGAGATTCTGAAGAACTAGGTCTAATAGCAAGGGAAGACAGGGGAAGGATTCCTTAGCAATAGAATGAGTGGGTGACCTTGCCAATGCTAGCGAGGACAAGCCAGTGAAGGGTAAAAGCTTCTTCCTTTTCCCATGTTTCTTTTTCTTTGTAGGCTACCAGTAAAACATGTGGCCCAGATTTAGGGTGGGTTTTCCACCTGAGAAGATCCAATCAGGAAGATCCCTTGACGGCATGCCCAGCTTCTTAGGTTCTAGTTAATTCCAGATGTAGTCGCTGACAACTAAGATTAGCCATTAAACTTGCTATGTGACTCTGTTTTTGTAGAGAGAATAAGAGAAAGGAAATCGGAATTGGAGAGTGGTATATGCATGTGATTCTCCTTCTGTTGTGCAGATTGGCCAAGGACTCACGGTCCTCTAGCCTTGGCCTCGTGAGTGTTTGAATAAGGTGTGTGCCATCTGTACACCTCTGTCTGCTGTTTGAAAGGAGACATTACAGCATGTTTGTGTGATAATCTGGGAACTCAATTAAAGGGAAAGTTAGGGATACTTACTCTAGTGGTATCTGCTAATGGACAAGTTCTTAAAGAACTTGTGTCTTTCAGGATCCAAAGAGTTACAGTACAATTTGTCAGCTAGACTCAGGTTTTTTTTGGGGGGGGGTATTATATTGGGATTATCCAGAACTAGGGGTTCTCAGTAATGTAGGATGTAGGTCCTGAAATGAAACCGAAATGGGCAGGAAAACTAACAGGGGCTTAAAGCAACGGAAACAACTGCAAGGAATCATTACCATATTTAGCTGTTGAGATGCAAGATTGAGTAGTTTAATTAAGATTGGGTTTCTGCCAAGTGGGCACAATGAAGGCAGTAGGCAAGGTAGTTAAATGGTAACTGTATACAAGGGGGTGATTGCCGTGATGATCCATAAATAACAACTAATTAAGGAGAGAAGTGAATAACCAAAGGGAATAAGTGCATGAGGGCATGCACACATGCGTACACATGTGCACACACACACACACACACACACACACACACACACACAGAGAGAGAGAGAGAGAGAGAGAGAGAGAGAGAGAGAGAGAGCTAGCTAGCCTTGGATCCCAGGGGGAATGAAGGTGTGCTTGGGCTTGAGTTCAAACATGGCACTTAGAATAGCTGGCATCAGGCAGAACACTAGGGAATCTGTCTTGGAATTGAGAGGGTAGAAGGCATGCGGTAGGATACATGGCTGAGGTAGGAAGCGGAGTCATGGCAGAGAGATGTAGGAGCTGATTGCTGTCTGTGTTCCCTCAATCCTTAGTCACAAGTCATCTTTTCAGTGAGTCTTTCTGTGACCACTGTTCTCACATTTCAAACGTCTACCCCTCCTCCCCTAACATACCCAAAACCAACACAGTGCATACTGACAGTAATGGGGGTAGGTTTATTCTTTTCTTATTCATAGCACCTATTATCTGAAATGGTGTGTTTTAGCTCTGTGGATTAATTAACCTTTCTATTTAAATGTCTCGGTAAAGACAGAAGTGCTACTGGTTTTGCTTTGCTCCAATAGCATCTGCTGTTCAAGGCAGCTTAGGTATTGGGCTGTGTTGATACAATTTTATTAAAATATCTCTTACGTTCTAAGAGACTGGAACTTTTGGCAGCCCTCACAGCCCAGTTAATAGTATTCCTTGGGGCCACTTAAGACATAGCCTGTAGCCTGCTGTCTACTCAGCTTTTGGTTTAAGCTGCCTTTAAGAGAACAAGGTAACAAGCTAGCCTACTTGCCTTGGATTTCCCCATGTAATGATAACTATACTCTTAAGTTCTGTATTCTTCCATGCCTCTGAAGCAGACAGCAATTCATGTGTGCATGTGTATGCATGTGTGTGTATGCATGTGTGTGCATATGTGTACGTGCACGTGTTTGTGCACATGTGTGTGTGCATGTGTGTGCACATGTGTGTGTGTGTTATGGCAATCATTTGCTAAAAAACAGCAAACAGTGTCAAAAGTGTCTTACACAATAAATAGGTCATAAATGTTGGAAATATTGCTAGATGATGGTATATTTGCAGTGTTAAGTGCTTTAGAATCAGAATCAGTTGTGGTCAGATGGACTAAATCACTCAATCTTTTATAAAATTCTACCAAAGACAGGTGAAAGTATCCCTCATTCTTTTTCAGGTCCTGTGCTGTTCAATAAACACAAGGTAAAGCCCTGTATTGATTTACAATATAGACATAGGCAATAGGGTCAGATCAGATACACACAATAGACACACTATGGACAAGCCAGCTCTCAAAAATGACAGGTGTATGAAAGACACCCAGAGAGAAATGAAGGCCTCACCTATGTGCTTTCTCTTGTATTGAGAAGATACTGCGATAACTTCCTTCACTGCAGCTATAGTGTATAAATATCCACGAGGACCCCTTCTTTACTACTCTGTTTCCATGCTCATATTTCCACAATGTGGGTATGGTCTCAACAAGTACCACATGGTGTTCTCCTGGACCGCCCAACTTACCACTCCTAATTTCCCTATATTTTTGTAGTTTGCATAGCTTTGAAAATTGTCCAATACACTAAAAAAATGTACCTATTTAATACATTGCTTACTTTATGGACTCCCCATGTCTCATGCAGATGATGAGCTCTATAAATAAGGAGACCTTCAATGTTTGCAACCTCAGTCCTTGAAACAACTCCCGGCCATTTCTCATAAGTGAACACCCTGCATGTGAGGTTGAGTGCTGAGAATCTTGAGCGATACCATTTGAACAAGTTTTTGTTCATAAACAGGATGCAAAAGATGTGTCGAGATGTGGGGTTGCTGATGTAAATGGATGAGATGGAGCTCTAAATGGAAGCTAAGCATAGCTTGGGACAGGGGACATAGAGAACTTTATCTGAGAGCTGTGGGAATGTAGGAAGAGGATCTTGACAGGTATGATGCAAAAGTGTCTATGTTGTTCTCAAGTCTTTGTATATCTTCATAATGTAGAAGTTTATCTCACTGTCAGATTTTTACTTCATTAAGTAATATGAAACCTTCTTAGGTATTTTATGGTCAGGACTAGCTTCACTTATAATCATATCAATTGGCCTGGAAGCCTGGTGTACTCTTTAAACCTCTGCTGAATTTATGATTCAGTCAAGGAAAGTACTTCATGTTTATTGACATATTGAGTACATAATCCAAAATAGGCACTGATTGGTTTTTACAAAGCTTTTGGAATGGGCATTATTTGCTAGAAATATTTCTTAATAATTTTTTTTAAAAGAAAGGGCTCGATGGATGCCCTAGTGTAGGGGAATGCCAAAGCGGGGAGGCAGGAGGAAGTGGGTGGGGGAGCACCCTCTTAGAAGCAGGGGAGTGGGTTCCAGAGAGAAAACCAACAGGGAAAGGGGATAACATTTGAAATGTAAATAATTAAAATATCCAATAAAAACAAAACACTTAATCTAGTATATGTGTTTCCTCAAGGAAAAAATAGTCACAATAATTGTCTTAAAAAATAGGAATGAAGTGGAGGAGATCTGTTGTCATTTTAAAACTTTTCACTTTGTTTTCCTTTAGGAAGTTCTCCATCTTGCAGGATATGGTGAGTCTCTACAGTGGTGGCGGGACCTCAGAATGCACAGAAAAATGAAGTTTGGTGAACCTCTTACTTACAAGATACCTAGTCTCTCCTTTTCACACAACTAACCACCTTCGTTCACTTTTGCATTCTTAGAACTATGCATTCTCCTCAGACTGACACATACCAAGGACTTAGCTCCATGGGCCTGAAATAGATTCTATCTTTTCCCGTCCATTTGTTGGAGCTTCTCATTAAGTAGTGAATGAGAGTCACATGTGTAGAGCAGTGCCAAACTTGTTTCTGAGATTTGGATTGGTTTTGAAGAGTCCCAACATTCCCACCATGTGCAGATAGATGCCACACCCAGGTACATATCAATTATAGCTTCCATGGAGTAAGATTCTCTGTCCTATAATGATAAGGTTTTCTTTCTCCAGAGTATCCACTTGCAAAGTTGTGCAAGATTCCCTTTCATGCTTTAAACTGGCAAACGGTGCTGCTTGTCTCACAGAATGAAAGTCGACCCAGATGTGGATTTGATTAATAGAAGCTTACTAACTGTGGCTAATTACTGATAATGATAGTATCGCAAGGCAGCCTCCTCATCAATGTCACCTTGGTCTTTTCTGGATGCTAGGATAGAAGAAAGTCTACCTGCCACCCTCCCCCAGTCAAAATGAAAACAGGGTTAGTTTTAAACCTTGCTCTGAGTGGTCGTGAACACAGACTCAATAACAAGTAACAATCTGGAAGAAGAAAGGTGGCATTTAGAGCCCTGTGGGAGCTTTAGCCCTGTAGACACTGTAAGGTGTCACAGTGAGAACAGATGAGTCACACAAGAGCTAATATCGAAAATCTCAGAGTAGTGGTTAGTGACCTTATAGTCATTTTCCTTTAACACTTAGAGCTCCATTTTAATTGTTTCTGTCTCCTAAAGGCAGGGGAACAGAGTTAATGTGCCAAGAATAAAAGTGGAAATAAATGTATTTTCCTGTCAGAGTAGCCTGTTAATAGAGGTAAAACCCTTAGCATTTCTGCCTTTCCCCATGGATTCCTTCTTCCATAGTATATATTGTGTAGTGGTTTGTATTTGCTTGCCCCAGGGAGTGGCACTATTAGGAGGTGTGGCCTTGTTGGAGTGAGTGTGTCACTGTGGGTGTGTGGGCTTAATAATCTAGTCCTACCTTCCTGGAAGTCTTCCAGTCAAGCAGTCTTCCACGAGCAGCCTTCGGATGAAGATGTAGAACTCTCACCTCTTCCCAATACCATGTCTGCCTGGAGGCTGCCGTGTTCCCACCTTGATAATGGACTGAACCTTTGAACCTGTAAGCTAGCCCCAATTAATTGTCCCTATTAGAGTTGCCTTGGTCATGTTGTCTGTTCACAGCAGTAAAGCCCTAAAGCATATTGTTTCTAAATAAAGGAATATTTCAAGGGAAGCCCTCTAAAGATGGGAAAATGGATAATTCACAATCTGTTGACTATCCCTTGGAGAGTCCTTTATTAACCTTCTAATAGAATAGATGGAAAAAACTATATAAAGACAGGCATGAAGTTAAAAAGAACCTAATACCCACATTGCCTCCCACACAGATAGCTAGTTCAGAAATTCTTGTGTATGTGGGAGAGTCTCTATCTTAAAAAAATAAGGTCATGGGAAAGCATTAGAAATGATGGTCATCCAACTCTCAAATTGTCTACTGTATCACTGTAATTGTTTGGTATGATATACTTTATGTCACTAAATCATCATATGCTTTTTAAGCTTAATGAAGCTGGTTCTGGGAGTAAGGAATTCTTTCCTCATCATAGACTCCAGCTTGTCTCCAAGTTTGCCTGTGCCTGAGCATACTGGCACCCCATCCTGGGGCTTGGAAAAGGGAATGGCAGAGGGAATGAGGAGATGAGACTTATTCGTGGAGCTGTTCAGTTCAAGAGTCTCAGCCAGTGCAATGGGACCTCCCTAGCAATTTCTGCTGGATGTTCTAAATACGTGAATCTCACATTGCCCACTTAGCGGTAATGTCTATTCTTCTGGAATGATATTGTGATTATTAAGAAACAAAAGATAACAGGTTGGTCCATCTCTCAGCTCTCATCAGAGCTGCTTCTTTCTAAAGTAGAGGTCAATTTATCAAGACCCACAACCAGTCAACATGCAGAGAGTAGAGACTATAGGTCACATGTCACTAAATGGGCAGCTACCCATCGATCTCAGAAATCATCATAGGTGGGGGAAGAAAGATCAAATGATCCAGAGGTAGTGCATGTCTGCAGGGAGGCTGTGACTGTATGTACAAGGCCTACATGAGCCAACCAAACACCCAGCATGGATGCCGCGGTGGGAGGCTTATGACATTTCACTGCTAACTGAGGATTTATTGATAACTGATGGCCCCTGAAGGGTTGAGAGTCTAGTTTTCATCAGGGCTGTATCCAGCGAGACTACCCACTCCCCAGTAGACTGCTCTACAGCCTATTAAATAGACTCACTATTGTTTTAAAGAGCACATGAGTTTAGAAGAGAAAGCAGTGGGAAGATAGGGGAGAAGCTGGAAGTGGGAGGAAAGGGATAGGTTTTGTCAAAAGGCATTATATGTATGCATGCAACAATAAAAAGATTGGAGGTGACCCCAAGGAACCAATGGTCCCAATCAGCAGGAGGTAGTCTAAAGAGAGCTATGCCCCCTTTCCACTCTAAACTTCCTTCTTTCCTACCTAGTGTTGGGGGGTTGCAATGGATTAGGGTGGAAAAGTGGTTGGAAGGGTGGTAGATGTAAGAACCAAGGAAAAGAGCTAAAAAGTACATGCCAACACACGTGCCTCATAAAACTCACTTATCATTAAAATGTTTTGTTGTGTTGGAGAGTCGAATATAAGGTGGTGTCCAGTGGATTCTGAGAAACAATGGAGAACCAAATGATTATTTTGGTATGTAAGAATGCTGAGCTGTCAGGGAAACCTGTTTACAGAAGAAGGAGGGGACAAGGGCAATTACCGTGTCCTTCACTCTCAGTTCTGCAGGAGCCGTGCTAAGGATACTCGAAAATACCGATGTCAGTTAGCATCCCTGCAAAATCATCAACTGAATTCTCACTGAAGTCAAAGCATTATATCATCCATGTGTTCACGTGGTAAAGCAAGCTATGCAATCTAAGCCTCATCGGCTTGTAAATGCGATGTGCGACAGAATTCCTTCATACACAGTCAGCACTCTGTGACCATGGCTTTCCCCTCAATAGTCATACCCAACCAAGCATTGAAAGTGCTGAGCTGCTGCTGTTTCTGGTTCAGTTGATCCTATGATGTCTGCTTCTTGTATCTTTACCGAGCATGCGCAGAGTGTTTATTGTTACTATTCCCTAAACGGTGTTGTATTTAGATTTTTGTTGTATGGGATATGTAAGATGCAGACAGACTGAAGTGTGTAAGAGGATGGTGCACGCTATAGGCAAACACTGTGCCAATTGATATGTAAGGGATTGAGCGCTGTCAGCTTGGGGTATCTGTGGGGGTCTTTGAAACATTCCCTTGTGGATCTCTGTGGAGGCTGTACGCGATTATAGCATTATTCTCTTTCAAGCCTAATTGCCAGCAACGAGATTTTCAGTGTTCTCCCAGATATTTGGGGGCTCTGGAGAATTCCCAGACAGCTCATTCTCCTGTTGTGTTTTCGTGTCTTATTTCCACGTTGCTAGGCTGCCGCCTATGATACAGCCAGTATTCGCAGGCTTCTGCTGCACGCCGCAGCAATGCTTCTCTAATACCATTGCCGAATTCCCCGTGTGATGTTAGGCAGAAGGCACGCCAGGCTCACTTGCTGTTTTTCCAAAAACATGGTAAAATTAGGCATCTTTAATTCACATCACAGAAGAGACTGGGCTAAAATATTCAATGAGGTCAAAAGTTAGGGATGTGAAGTACAACAGAAAACTTGATCATCTATTAAAAATGGTCACAAGTAAAACAGTTTCACTCATTTGTGAATTTATTTGTGTCCTGGTGATTGATCTTAGGACATTCTACATGCTAGAGAAACAGGTACCCATGGGAATACATCCTAGTTCTCAGGTCTTCCAACAGGCAATACATACACATAGGTGTTGATGTGTCTTGAAGAATAGTAGAGTCCAGCAATGCACTTTAAAGGTTGGAGTAACACATCACCAACCCATTCCTGATCTCCCTTGTCTCATTCTTTCTTAGGATGTGAATTTTCCATCGTTCCATCCCAGGTTCGCTCACATACCACACAGTACTCAGCAAGAATACATAATAATTTATGGAGACATCTTTAAAAAGAGAAATCCATTTAAAAACAGTTTATGCCCCTTTAGAGTCCCATATTGATTCTGCAGGCATATTCTGTTTATCTGAATAATTTTTAAAATAAATATTTGCACTGCTTGCAGATAATTAAACAATAGGATATTTCGTGAGAATATGCAGGAGATTTATTTCAAAACACCAACAAAACCCAAAATGCAAACCTGTGCATGGAAAACAGCAAAGGCATATTTCGGCCTTGCCCTAGCCCACAGAAGAGGGTACAGGTCACCCCTTCAACACAACATCGAATTGTGTCAGTCCACATCGGGTCCCCTTCACTTATTTGTCTCATCAGTCCGGACACTGCTCCCAAATTCAAATGCACTTAATTTTTACGGAGAGAAGAACAAGCCAGATGTGTTTCTCAGAATTGAGAGGGGGGAGTGGACAGAGGCTCCCACCCCAAACCAAGGAGCTCTCTGGACTTGATGCCCACTTGCAATGGAAAAGTTAGCTCCTTCCAATGGAGCCTCACTGGGTATATTAACCACACGCAGGGTAGGCAGCCTGCCCAGCAGGAGATGACCAACACAGAGTGAGCACAATGCTATTTTTACAGGCCTTTTGTCTTATTTTGCTTGGACATTATCTTTTTGTCTTACTGGTCTTCTGCTTGTATAATATGTTTCCCAACTTTGTGTTTCTGTGGATTTCTTAGGCTTGTATGTTTCTTGTTTTTGTTTTGATTTCTTTATTTGCATGGGTTTTTTTTTTCTTTGTGTTGATTTTAAAGAAAGAGAGAGAAAGAAAGGGTATGGAGTTACAGATGTGGAGAGGACCTGGGAAGAGCTGGGGGAGAAGAAAAGCAGAATTATAATATATTACATGAAAAACCTAAATGAAAAGAACTATATATTTCTAAGTGAACGATGGTATAGTGCAGTTATTTCAAATATTTATTTATAATATAGGTCTTTTGCAAATACTATGGGCATGTATTTACTTAAATTCACAGCTAACAATTTATGTTAAATTTAATCTTTTAAAAAATGTGGCTTATTTTAAATTATGTCTAAACCTTTGTCCTTGAAGATGCTAAATTTTTTATTTAAAATGTAACCTTTGCTAAACCAACAAATCTTAAGTTCTAGTCTTGTGTTAAATAACAAGGATATACAATAGGAGAACAAATTTACATCTACATTAGATTCAGGCTAGTATGTGCCATGTCATGAATATATTATATATTTATTAGAGTATATTTATAACATATATTATATATTTTAATTATATATTATATAGTATTAGTAGAAATAAAAGTTCTTAAATTAAAACAATATATCTTAAATGGGGCACTACAATAGACTGACTTTTTAAATGGGAGGAAACTTGGAGTAACATTGCATAATACTGTTTTACTTGAGTTTTAGTCTCAAAAACAAGGTTGATCATGGGGACCAAATGATGAGTTTGCATCAAGATTCTAGACACACATGTTGCTATCCATTTTATCTTCTCATTCTTCTGGGGCTGGCAGAATTCATTGATAAAGCATGTAAAAACATCAAAAATGTCCATTCTCTGTGAAGTTTCATTATTTAAAAATTCATTCATTCATTTATTTATTCATGAATTCTCAAACTAACTTCAAAGACAGTGTACAGTCCAGGGTAGAATTACCTACAAAGGTCATTTTCCTTCAGGACTCAGTAGTCCACTTGTACAAAGACTGTCAGAATTTAGCATAACAATCTTTTAAAGCCACTGAAAGACAGAAGAGAACATGCTTGGAGGAGACCAGTCTGGAAGATTGGTTGCGTGAGGTAAAATGCTTAAACTGACATCCGAGGGATGAATAGGGATCTTCCACCAAACAAGCAGTATGGGATTGAGTGTGGTAATCCTAGGAAAGACAGAAGAAGATTTACAGCAGAAAGAAAAGACAAATCAGATACCCGGGGGCGGGGGGGGGGGACACGACGTGTTCCTAAAATGAGACTTCTGTAGCTTAACATGAAAGAGAAGCATGGGAAATCAATCTTATTGCTAGGACAAGAGATTTTTCAACAATCAATGGAGTATCTCAAAGTCTGGGCAGTTGAAAAAGAAAGAGCTCTATGTGTTCTGTTAATGTCATATATTGTTTCTTCTTTTGTTAATTGGAACTGCCCGTGTGTTTTCTGAATAAAGGCCCTGTTAGACAAGTCTACTTGATTTACAGATATCATCCATAGCTTTATGAAGGGTTAATATATTACAGAGTAAAGATGTAGGCTTTTATATGTTCTTTTGTTCACAGACATTTCTTCCAAAGTAGGGCAAACTCCATCCAGGACAGATTAATTGCAAGTGGATTGACAAGAGTTCCTACCGTAGCTTCACAGTGGGCTAGAAGGAAATCCAACAGAAAACTGATAGGAAAGAAAAGCAGGAGTCAATTTGTATAATTCTTACTGAAGGTTTTAGCTTAGTGCTTTCAAATTCCACCTGCAGATGTACCGCCTGGCTATTTGACCCAGATCTGAGTGTGTCACTAGATCAGGGTTCAGGCTTGAGATTGGGAGCTTCTAAAGGGATCCTGGGTAGTGGTGACACTCTTGGTCTGTGGCCTTCACTGCCGGCAGGAAGTATGAAATAATGACTGAGCCAAAGATTTTCTCTGTTCTTTAGAAATAAGAGGAAGAAGACTTAGAATAACTCCAATGTGCCATCACCAGACTTCCCTTTCGGAGTGGGCTTTCCTGGTGATAGAGGCTTACAAGATCTTTGAAACCTGACTGGTCCCTCTGTCTCCAATTGTATCCTAGTCATTTGCACACACGGAATGACCTATCATCTTAGCATTCTGGAAGATCATCCTGGTTTTTACACAGATGGTCCTATGACCCAGAATGCTCCCCTCTACTTCGTCCCATGCATTCTGGGATGGTTGACCTGCATTCATAAGGTGCATGCTGCACAGAGAGAATCATTTTGGTCTGCTCCAAGAGTCATCTATCTATGAAAACAGCATTTTACAAAATTAAAATGATTTAGTTGGAAATAATTTATTTGTAATTTGCAGGATGAAGAGAATATTCATCTCCTTTATGACAATGGGCCCCGAAAACTTCCTTATATCTGAAAGGCTGTAACCATGTGACCTCTTTCTATTTCAGTTTTTAAAAACTTGCAAAAGTGTTAAATTTAGCACATAAAGTGAACTTTGTTTTTGACTCCTGACCTATATTTATCATTGTTTTACTTTGCCTAGCTCTTGAGTTTTCCACATTGTTTTCTGATATATTGTTATAATTATTCAAAATATTAATGGAACAGAATATCTTCTTTGTAGTTATGAATGCAATCAATTTTGAGTCTTTAATTGTAATTTTGTTTCCATAAAATTCTTTTAATTTAGCCTAATATAATGGCACATCAACCAGTAATAGGTACATTAAATTGAATCATGATGCTCATATACACATTTTATGACACAATCAAATATCTTAATACATTAATTCATATCAATCAGTTAATAAAATAAAATAGGAAACATTGTTCTATTGCTGCTAACTGTGCTTATAGGACTTGCTAGATGGAGAAATCTGAAACCTCAACAACCTGAATGGAGTTTTCTGTTTGGATGTCTGAAATATGACTGTTATTCTAAATTTTAAAGTTGATTTGATGGGGGGGATAAACAAAATGAAAAGTCTAAAATTCCACTTTAAGTTTCATATTTTTCCTTATGTGAAACTACCTAATTAATAGCACACCAACTGATATTGATAATGTGCTCAATCTGACAGGAGAACTTGGTAATGGCTCCCCAGAGATGCTTTGGGTACTACTGTCTCTCATGGGCATACATTGAGTGCTCATTACTTTGAGTGGATCAGATCACTGGAAAAAAAAAACAAAACAAAACAGAAAGGGTTTTTAAAGTAAGTTATTTGAACAATGTCCTGGTTAGATTTGCAAACTTGATACAAGTTAGAGTCATTTGGGAAGAGGATGCTTAACTTTGAAAATGTTTCCATAAGATTGTCTATAGGCACATCTGTGGGGCTATTTTTTGGGGGGAGCCTCTAAGTTCCTGCCTCTAGTGCCTGCCCCATCTTCATTTATCTTGGATTAAAAGCTGTATAATGAACAAAAAGAAAACTAGTCAAACATTCAGTAAATACTTTTCAGCAACTATTTTTAGCCTAGATATTGTTTGAGATATTTGAGTTTAATAAATGTTATTCTAAGAAGCCAAATACTATTTAATAAGACACAGTGGAAACAATTTATACTCATCTACAAAGAACTTTCAGAGGCTCAAAAGGATTTGATGCTTAATGTATTGTCCTTTCTTCCTTGCTTCTCTCTTGTACCTCCCTTCCTTCCTTCCTTCCTTCCTTCCTTCCTTCCTTCCTTTCTTCTTTACTTCCTTCCTTCCTTTTTTCACCCACTATGGAATGCATTTGGATTTTTAACAAAGATGTGATTTTGTGATTTTCTCAGAACCTAGTTCCAAGCACCTTTGAAGCTTTTGGAAGAAAGTCCTCCTCCTCCCCCTCCCTCCTCCCTCCCTCCCTCCTCCCTCCCTCCCTCCCCCTCCCTCCCTCCCCCCCCTCCCTCCCTCCCTCCCTCCCTCCTCCTTCCTTCCTTCCTTCCTTCTTTTCCTTCCTTCCTTCCTTCCTTCTCTATATGATCCATCATTGTTCAGCCTAGGACTCCTTGTCTCTCCTTGGCAGGAGCCTTAGCTTCTGGCTGTTCTTGGTTTCACCCCTCACAGGAACCACAGTAGGGCCTACCAACTTTCCTTATTTGGTGTAAAAGATTACATAAGGAAGGAAGGAAGGAAGGAAGGAAGGAAGGAAGGAAGGAAGGAAGGAAGGAAGGCAGGCTACCTGTTTCTGGAGAATAACACTGGGGAGCAGTAGTAGAAATATCCACCACCTACACAACTATATATGTTCACCACTTGTAAAAGTAGACATCTTCATTTTGCCGAACACTTTGGTCTCTGTGTTATGTGCTTGGGGACTGTGCCCTTTGTCTTCTAGCTAGGACATCATGCTGAGTTTGCACGAGCATAGGGGCAGCAGAGCTGGCAGTTCAGCTTTCCCTCGTTTGTATGAGAACTCAGGAGTCCTTGCCTCTGTGGATCACTATTGGAGCCAACTACACAGCACTGCAGACCTCAGATCCATTTGAGTTTTCAAACCTGCTTCTGTAAGTCACTGGTTCCGCTACTCTGGGCACTGAGCTTAGCCTGTTCTCCCTCATACATCATAGTACACGTACCTATCCAAAGCATGCTCTTACCCACATCATTACTGCCATATATATACATATACATATATATATATATATTATACACACATATGTTTATAGTTAGTATATATGTCTCTATCTCTCTCTATATATACACACATGTTTATAGTTAGTATATATGTCTCTCTCTCTCTATATATATATATACACACATATTTATAGTTAGTATATATGTCTCTCTCTCTCTCTATATATATATACACACATGTTTATAGTTAGTATATATGTCTCTCTCTATATATATATACATACACACACATATGTTTATAGTTAGTATCTCTCTCTCTCTCTCTCTCTCTCTCTCTCTCTCTCTCTCTCTATATATATATATATATATATATATATATAAAACCAAACTTATCATGGGTTCAGTTTCCAGAGCATTAATTCTGGAGTTATGTTTTTTTTCCCTGTGGTTCTTAGTAATAGTGTCCAAAGTGGGGTTGTTTCCTTTTTCAACTTCAGAATGATGGGGATATAATAAAAAGAAGTAAATCAGTTGATCATGAAGATACGGTATTTCTTCTCCAGTGTTCGGTGACTTCAGAAAGCCAAGTTAGTCTTTCCTAACTTCCCGGTGATTTCAATGCGCCATGTAATGGTGGCCACCTGGTTAACCTGGCAGCTCTCTTTGCATTTGGACAACCAGGACTCAGCTGTGTAGACCATGTGTTATCACTCAGGGCTCCCCATAAATTTTATTCCCAATCTCCAGCTAAAGGATCAGTGAATTACAGTGTGTGTGGATAGGACTGGCGCGCACACATTAATGACTGTGATGACATTTAGAAATGGGTCATTTTTTCCCCCCTTTCTCAATAAAGATAGTCTTTGTGGGATTTAAATCGCCGGTGCTGGCTCTACCTCCAACCCAGCGTTATGTCACCATAAAAATATTGAAGTGTAACAAATGATTTGCTTATCTGTCATTACTAATGAAATAGTTGGAAGCAGCTTAGAAACCATTTTCTGCTTTTATTTAGCTGAGGAGACATCGGGTTCCATGGCTTCCCTTTTATGCAAATGAGCATGTCTCCTCCTTTTGTAGACATTATTATGGAGGGATATCATTGATCATGTCCTCGGGGTAATAAATAATTACTCTACTAACGTATTGCTCTGAAAGAAACTGACATGAAGTAGTTTCAAATTAACCACTGCTAATTGCATGCATTGTTTCCTACTTATTACTGCAATCTGATTAACATGCTACTGAGTAGAATTGGCAGCAAAGGTCCTTTCCATGCTCTCTTAACTTCCTTCAGTTTTAAAACTGGGCTAAATGTGAGTTTATACTGATTTAGATGGTCAGAGCCTCAGTGCAGAGGGAAGCAGGTCCGCTGTGGTAAAACGAGCCTGACCACTCCTGTCATTTATTTAATGTTTATGAGATTATGTTTAAAATAGGTGGCTGCTTTAGACTTCAAAGAGAAAAGGGGTGCTTTATTATGTTCATAATACAGTCTACATTAGAAACTCACTGGATCCTTTTATCACGAGTTTCCTTCAGGTGCTCTCATACATGAAAGAAGGGAGCCCCCAACTCACAGTTGAACACACTGTTTATATGACAAGGATAAGTTAATTTTGGCCTTCCTTCCTCAAATTTCCCAGAAATATCCAAATTCATGTAAGTTGGGACATTGAAAATGTTACAATTTTGCTGTTATGGTATCAAACAACAATATATTAATTACTATGGTAAGTATACAATTAGTATTATTAGTTATCATCTCAAAATATTGGGATGCTAGACAAGGAAAATTATATTGTTATGCATATAACTATGCCCTCAATGATGCTGTCATTGTAACTACTAGATTGCTGTCCTTAGGCTGCTTTGATGAATGCTTTGTCTACAAAAGTACTTACAGACTAACAGACTCATATTTGTATAAACAACACTGGCCGTATACCACACAACTATATTGCTCTATGCACCTTGAAGTGACTAGCTAATTTCCTCTTAAACATTCTTGTACTACAGGTCCAAATAATATCCTAAGCTTAGCAGTTGAGGAAACCGAGGTACAAGGAGTCAAGGAACATTTCCTAAGTGGTGAGGTAGACAAGACGGACCTAGAATTCTAGTCCCTAAGGCAGTGTTCTCCACCCCCCTAGTGCTGCGACCCTGTCACACAGTTTCTCATGCTGTGGTGACCGCCGACCATACAATTATGTTCACTGCTACTTCATAACTGTATTTTCTCTACTGTTCTGAATCATAATGTAAGTGTCTGTGTTTTCCCGTGTTCTTAGTTGACCCCTATGAAAGGGTCATCTGATCACAAAGGAGTTGTGACTCACAGGTTGAGAGCCACTGCCCTAGAGTCTGTCTCCTCTTAAAAAGTCATGAGTTTTACCCAAGTACCCTGCTGGGTCATCATATGTCCCTGGAATACATATACTCGCTGTCTGAAGCAAAGTGAAATGTATTAATGTGATGGATGACGTGGACTGATTCCTAGGCCATCTCCCATACGTTGGCGTAAGATCTAATTTATAGCTGATAATACCCCCACATATCTATTTATGAATAATCTGCTTTTTTTCTATGCATGCAAGTCCTTGCCTTCCATCATTCATGCTAAGATTTTTCTCAACACCCGCAGCCGTCCAAGTCCCACAGTCATATGCAACTGTCTCCTTCTCCTGACTTTGACCCCATGTCTTCTCAGAGCTGAGGCTAATGACCTCTTGTTGGTGTCTTGAAATCACCAAAGCAGAATGGTTTAGGGCATTGAAAACACAAATGCCCGTCACCCATGCCCCACCTTATCTTTTATTTCACACTGCTCTCTGTGACTCACTATCCCCCTGTCCATGAATGAGTAGTTCCCTTGAACAGAGGTTTTCGTATACAATTTTCTGTGTTATGGAGTCCCTGGTGTGTCCTTTCCTAGACCCCAAAGAATAAGTGGCAATGGTAGGATTTCAGCATCTGGGCAGCTGTGGACTGTGTGGTTCATGAGCTTTCTCTTTCAATTCCGCATCCATGACAGATATCGCTAATCTGCCCTGACATGATGGAACTTGGCTTGAGCCCCGGAATCCTCAGCAACAAAAGGCTCTCTGCTCTGGGCAGCCCCTGCCAGTCTTGGGATAGGGGTTCAAATTATCTACTGGATGTAGACTCGGAATCAGAAATTCCCACCCCCTTATGATACTCTCATCCTTTATAATGTATGAATCTTTATGAATCATAATGAGACTCCAAAATGAGGACCCTATAGGGAAAATTACTGTTTTCCAAAAAAATATAAGTATCTGAGTTGCCATTCTGCCTGATTTAACACACTCACTATGCTATGTGTGTGTGTGTGTGTGTGTGTATGTGTGAGTTCATGGATGTATGCTTGGCCAGTTAGTGAATGAAATTAACATACTCTTTGAAATCAATCAAATATCAATACTCTTTAACTGATAATCAAGAGGAAGGAACTAAGTCTTGACAAAATAAATAGCTAAAGTTCTACAATTAGGATGTCCTCTGGAGAGAGAACAATCTAGAAAATAAAATGTTAAGCTCGTTTTGTCCCTTGCACGATTATGACTCTGATGTTTCAGAAAGATCCCTTCCACTCACGCTTTGTTTAGTTTCCGCCCTGAAGGTTGAGCATGGATCCTCGGCCTGCTGAACACTTTGTCACCGGGCTGTATCTGCGGACTCTGGAGAGGGTACAGGTTTGCGGGGCAGTGGAAGAAAGAGTACTGGAGATGTATTGATTATACAACATGAGTAGTTTAGGGTCTACGTGGAAGGGATAATCGACATGTTCATGCAGAGAAAAGTGAGTGGTGAGCTTGTGTGGCCAACTTCGATACGAACACACTCACTTAATAGCTACACGTATAAAACTGTCTTTCTGCGTGAAAATAGCCCGTGTGCTTGCAATAAACTTAAATAGTGCAGAGGTCCCCATAAAGCAAGAGAGGCTCATGGCAATAGCTTAGGAAAGAGGGGAAGACCTGAGGCTATTAGAGAAGGTGGGCAGGCAAGATTCACGATTAGGAATGAACATAAGATGGGGAAAGGTAAAAATAAAAGAAACGAGAAGCACAGAATCAAAAAGAGCTCCGGCGAAAGGAACATCTTATTCAGAGGACAGTGATGTCAGAATGTGCGCGTCTGCCCCAGGAAGCTGTGGTTATGAGGAGTGCGCGCATGTACAGTAACGCGAGCTTTGCCTAGAAGTATCTGCCAATTCAGTCTGCAAAACATTTATATTTGATATTTTGGGTTTTAGGACCCAGCATGGTAGTCGTTATGAGAAGCAGCAAGGGTCGGCTTCTGTGAAAACAAACCTCAGAGTTTAAATTTAGAGACCATGGGTTCGAATGTAAGGCTGCGGCTCACGATGGGCGACTTCATGGGCTGCTTAACCTCCCTGAACCTTCATTTCTCCATGCGGATAAGAGTAGGTAGAATGGGAAGGAGTGCGAGGCTTAACTAGTTATGCTTCTTTCCGTCTCTTCTCTGAGACCATTTGAGAGAGCAATGCAAGATTTAGAGAGGAAGAGATGAAAAGATTTGTGTGAATGGTAGTAGCTTCGGGCTGCCAAGCAAGGTAGAGGTCTGCCGCACAGTTGAGCTCCCTAGACTGAGCCAAAGTGCTGGCCCCATTGAGCATATTTGAGCAGTCATGGGAGCGGACTTACCTGTTTAGAGCATGCCGTCTGGAAATGGCTCAAAACGCTTAGGTGATAAGATTTTTCAGGGGTTCAGTCTCAGAAAACAATTGGGTGAGACAAAGGCCAAGCCTCAACACATCACTTGTAGAATATTCCAGTGTAACGCTCCAGGCTACAGTGGCCAAGAGGGTGTGATGTGCATTAAAGAAACAAAGGTACCCCAGAGGAACTTGTCAGGGCATTAAGCAGAGACATGCAATGGGTTCCATGTGGACTAGGAAGTGGGTGGCAAGCTTTCACAGATGTAGTGACACTGGAATTAGAAGAGAAACATGGGCTTTCCTCCTCTCCCTTCCCATAAGAGCGTCCAAAACACATTCAGAAATCTGGCCGTTGAGCAAACTCATGAGTGATAACTTCAGATCAGCTGGATGTAAGAGGGCCCCTCGAGAGGTTCATTAAAGCCAGCATTTTTAAGCAGCTAGTGGGCGACGAGAACAATCAGCAAGATGTTTAAACAGTCGGTTCTGCTGATAGCCCAGCCAGCTTTTAACAGTATCATGAAGACTGTCCTACGGGTGCAGCTGGACGCGATTCCCGCTCTGCTTTGGCACCGCCAGAAATTCTCTTTCGGCTACAAATTTCCACCCTGGTGAGGTTTGTATAGTTTTGGCATTTTCATTGCAGATTAGTGAGTGAATCAGCCAACCAGCCAAGAAAAGGAAAAAAAAAAATCCCCAATAAAAGTCAACCTAATCAGAATGTCTTCATCTATTTTCCAGTGGAGAGGAATATAGCTGGCCTCAGTGACGTCAATAGTAGCATTGTATGCGTGTGGGGGCTTTTGTAATATCCGGTGTCATAGGGCATGATGAAGAGAGGAAGCCTCAGTAGCTTTCCTTATTATTTAGTTGTTTTGTTTTGTTTTGTTTTGTTTTTGCAAGCCTTGGGTAGTGACGCTTCTGCAAATTGCATAAGCATGGGAGAAACCAGGAGCACGTGAGTTCAGGTGAGCAGCCAAGTGTTCATGAGAACTGAGGAATGTCACAGCGAGACGGAGGAAACTTGCGAACACCGATCAGTATTTTTGGGTAGAGAATGTTCTAGCATACTGCCGGTGGGTGCTGCCTGTGGCTTCATCTCCCTAAGATTTAAAATAAACAGATATTAAAGGTGTTTTGGAAACAGCAAAAATGACAGCCTTCTTCACGTAGATGTGTGCGCTCAAGTGCGTGTGTGTGTGTGTGTGTGTGTGTGTGTGTGTGTGTGTGAGACACACAGGCACGCATGTGTGACTTGCACATTAGATGGTGCTTCTTCACCTCAGGTCTTGCACAGGCGAGGGAGCCCTCTACTGATTGGAAGCTGTACTCTACGAGGTTGCTTTTAGTCCACTGTTTGCACTTCTTCCCAACGTAGGGCATTTTGCTCATTTCCTTTTCAAATCCTAAGAGAAATTTTGTTTTGTTTTGTTTTTCAAGAAATAGTCAGTGTTGGTCATACACTTGCAGAGGGGTTATGTAATTCCACTGAAGTAAATTCCTCTCGCCTTTCACCACAAAGGTGATTTTGTTTTAGTTGAGAGAAATCACAAAGGTTTAAATGGTTGTGATAAGAATGTGAGACAGAAATAATATTTAACTGTTATCTTGCTATAGCAAACATTTTTCTTGACGGGTGTATTATTTCTTGTATACATTCTTTTTTCTGAAATAGGAAACAAATTAACTGAAAATGGTAATAATTTGATCTGAACAGATCGAGGTGGACTCAATTTTTATATTTGTAATTTTTTTTTTTGTTATTCTGTTTAGCTTAATTGTACACTAAGACCTACACAGGGGTAAATTGGATGCCTAGTTCCTTTTCTGTTTACCAAATTTTAGCTTTACGCCTTTACAAAATAATTACAGGACGGTGCTTAGAAGACTTAAATCAATAGGGGAAAATGCAGTCAGACATGCTTTCCATCGGCGTGGCTGGCCTCACGGTAGTATGGGGCTATTGTACTTCCTTACCCCTAGGACGATGACTAATTATGCAATATGAGTAGCAATCATTCCTGTCTTTAATAAGAAATCAATGTATCTCTTAGGAATTTGCATGGAATTCCATTTAATTTTTATATGAATGTAAGGAGGACTTCCTGAAATCATGCTTTCCTTAGATGGTCACCCTCAGTTTTCGTCTGAGTCTACTGTGCTGCCTTGAGCTGTAACTCTGTGTTTCCTATGGAGAAGAAACCATGGTGAGTTAGCTGGCTAAGATGCTGGTGCCGTAGCTTCAGCCCCAGTCACCTTTTGGCCCCAGCAGTGATGCTGTTTCCATGACAACACCCACTCCCTCAGTGGTCCACCCTTTCTTTTGAAGTTCCTGTGTTAAAGGGGACCCTTAGCTTTGCTTGGAGTACAAAATATGAAAATATGTAGCCGGTAAACGCAGGGTGACCGGTTCACTGTTCATAACCATCCCCCTATGAAATTTTACTGTGTGCCACTCTTACTCAATTAGCTACTTAGACTTCATTAGAAACATTTACATGGATGTTCTCCTGTTTGTGAACTGATATTCGGTTTCCATACGGTAGCTCCTCTCCAGAGGTAGGCGTTTGAAGGAGACTATTGAGAAGACATTGAATCTAAAGGTCAATTAGTGCTTCTCAAGTGTTATGTCCTCGGAGACTTGGTGGCTTCATTCCCTGGGTCCCCAGAAAGGGCAGCACAGCGGAAGCAGCCAGTCTGCCTCTGAATACTCACCTACAATCAATTTGAACGATGCTCATTTCTGCTGGCCTTTAGTTTCTTTAGGTCCGAACATCCATTTTTTTTTATTGGTTTGACTTCCCATTTCCCTTGTGCATTTGAGTAAAAATGCACACCAGAAATCAGTTCACAGAGCAGAACTGACTGGCACAAACCTGCCATGCAGCTTCTGCTGCTTCCAGACTAAAGAAGTCACAGTCATCAACTATCCCAAGTTCCTCAGTAGGTTTTTTTATTCCTGTCACTTGCCCGAGACCCCTCAGCAAAACCCTGACACTCAGTCCTTCTGATGTGACTGAAGGGCTAGTCCTTGCTCTGACTAGGGAAACGGCCACCTCAGCAGGGTGTCAGCAGCAGATTCCTGCTCTGTATACAATTTGAGCCTTGCTGACTCTCAGAATGCAAATATTGCTTGGGTGGCTTAATTTGTCAGGTTCTCTGATGCCTGCTTCGGGTTAGTGGGGTGGAGCACTCTATTGACAGGAAGGCCTTCAGTTGGAGCTGTTTGCCTATCACAATACAAAAGCAAATCCTGTTGATGACACGTCCACAGTGTGCACATTCATATGTCTGTGCAAATGCCATCATATATAGCCGAGCTCTCAGCTCAGCCCCGTGCATGGAATGCTCAGCGCCTGGATCTACCGTCGCTTGAGTTCACTGAATGCTGGAGACGGACCATTCGGGGATCTATGCTTTGTTCAGCGATCAGGAATGGCTACATAAAATTTGGGGACAGAAATAAAATTTGCACAGGCAGAGGGAATTTAATCAAGACTGGAAAAGAAATAGTTGTGTTACTTTTTGGAAAGAATCATTTAGTCTGCTGCATTTCCAGTGAGTTAATTTAACTGTCTGGGGGTGGGGGGAGGCAGGGGTACGTCCATGCAATATTCCATCCACACCGGCTAACCAAAGGAACAGCATTGTTCTAGTTTAGAAGCTGTTACTCCTCTTCACATAAAACCAGGAGGTCAGCAAACCGTTCCCGTCAGAGCGTGCAGTTGCCTGCTGAACAAAACCAAGCAGTCGCCGTGTACATCCCTGTCACACTTTGTCCTACCACAGAATCCTCAGGCTTACTTCTGCTCTGCATAACATGGTAGTTCTTATAATTTTTTTTGTTTGTTTGTTTTAGAATGAAAGACTCTCCCAACCTAAAAGCCGACGGGCCAGAGGTCACAGAGTCTCAGGAGATGGTTAGACTGAAAATGTAGTTCTGGTTCAAGAGCACAGACAACACAGGCAAAGGACACTCTGCCCAGGAAAGACCATGTAACTAACCGTTTAGTCACCTTCCCTGTCTAGGATGACGGGAATACGTTTTCAACAGGCAACCAATATGGTCTCCATAGGTTATACTGCAAAGCCTCAAATATTGCTTCTGGAATGTTCTTAGGCGTTATTTTAGATTTTTTTGCATGTTAGTTTCATTTCCTAGGCATTATTTCACTGAAAAACTTAATACTTCTTGAACTTTAAAAAATAGCCAATGGTTTAATGACAAATGAAAAGTAGTCGCGTGACAAGGATGGTTTAAGAGCAAATAGTCACCATTTAAGGGTCATGTAGGTAGGGCTACAGGGTATAGGAAGTGCCCTTTAGTCTCATGATTGTCAGCATTTCAGGCTTGGTACTTAAGTGAGGTTTTGTCAACAAATCGTAAATCGTTCATGGGATCTATGTTACTTCAAGATCAATTGAGAGCTCTGTGTGTCAGCATAGATAATCATCTAATGGTCTGAAAAATGTAAAACTCAAAGCTGATAATTCATTTCCATCTATGGTAATGATTAACTTGGTTACTCTCTGAACTTGGTCATCAATGAACTGAACTTGGTGGTTATCTGAACTTGTCATTCAAATGTGTCAGTGTCTTAGTTAGGGTTTAATTGCTGTAAACAGACACCATGACCAACGCAAGTTTTATAAAGGACAACATTTAATTGGGGCTGGCTTACAGGTTCAGAGGTTCAGTCCATTATCATCAAGGCCAGAGCATAGCAGCATCCAGGCAGGCATGGTGCAGGAGGAGCTGAGACTTCTACATCTTGTTCCAAAGGCAAACAGGAGAAGACTGGCTTCCAGGCAGCTAGGATGAGGGTCTTAAAGCCCATGCCCACAGTGACACACCTACTCCAACAGAGCCACACCTTCTAATAGTGCCACTCTCTGGGCCAAGCACATGCAAACCATCACAGTCAATATTTAGGGAACCCTGCAAAAATTGGGGTGTGGCATTGCACGGCTTAGTTTAAGTAATCTGGATTCTCTGGCTTTCCGCAGCTTCTCCCCTGACAAGACTAAACAGAAATGCTATGCTCTCACAAACAGAAAGCAGACCAGACAAGACAGAGCCAGTTGGATCCTATTTTTAGCACTCACTTGTTATGTCACCTTGGGCACAGTCCCAAACCTCTACAGCTCAATGTCTTCATCTGGAGGAACAACACAAACAATGTATTAATCTAATAGTTGGCTGAGAACGCGAGAGGAGTCAGGAACAGAGTGTTCAAGCGTTGCTGAAATTTGAATGCTGATTATTTATAACTGTATTTAACACCATGTTGACTGACGCTCCTATTTTCAAATTTAAAGTGCTTGTTTCATCTCTGTGCTACAGGTTGTTTGAAGTATGTTACCTGCTGATACAGTATATAAAACCAAGTTTGTTAAATATTTTTCTTAGATATAGACACACACAAAAAACTTCCAGGTGCTAAGGTTTGGAAAATGTCTTGCCTGATTACACCTAGCCTTAGGGTCTTCTGATATCTACTGTTTAAACAGTGACGAAGTAAAATTGGGGAGATAATTCGGTGGCTCAGCTATCCACATGCCAGTGGTAAAGCTACAGTGTCTGGCATCACTACGAAAGTTTCCGGCATTGTCTGTGTGTACGTAGCAGACTTTCCATCTTCAGTGAACAAATAGTACACTGTATATTATTCTCCAGAAGTGAAAGCTGCAATTTCCACATATCTCCTCTCTTCAGATTCACTGAAACATTCAAAACACGAGTGGCTATTAACCCAGTACTAAATATTCCTTGAATCTTAGATGTAAATTTTTCCTCGGACAGATCGATATACTCTTCGCATTCCCCAGAAATACTTGTAGTCATTGCTGACTTTGCAATTTGCCATGAGCCATCCTGAAGAACTGCTAGACAGCGTTCTAGCATTTTCTTTAGTGGGCTTGGATTGTTCTTTGACTAAACATTAGTGTGCAAGTGTTAGAACTCTTGATACCAATATGGAAAAATACACATAGGAGTTTATTATGTTTGTGAGCTGATTTTTAGGAGTTAAAATATTTAGAACAATTATTGAAATGACATTTTATTTCAGGCCTTGCCCCTAACCCATTTTATTAATTATTAGACACATACTGGAACATTTAAAGAAGCACAGATGTGTTTAAAAGAAGAGAGGCTCCCTTCCTTGTGGAAGAGTGTTTCTACTGCTCTCAGTGGGCCTTAGTTGCCTATAGTTCTTTGTCTAAGGGTGGAGCCTAGTGAGAGTTCTCTGTTCGGTGTTAGCATTTCTAAGGTATCATTCAGGTTGTGCTTAGACACCCATGGTGAGTAGGTTAACCAATATCAAGTTGTTAGACTTGAAATCATTTGCATACATGTAATATGACTAAATATTGGTTGCATTTAAATATTTAGGAGTGTGTTTGTGGTGTGTGTGTGTGTGTGTGTGTGTGTGTGTAACAATTTGTAAAAGAAACATGCATTTGAAAGGGAAGATGTACACAGGAGGAGTTAGAAGGAGGAAAGGGAAAAATTATGCAGTTATATTTTAATTTCAAAAATCAGAACATTTAAAAAGCAAATATTAAGCAAAACAAAAAATAAGATAAGATAATAAAAATGAAAAAGAAAGTGGATATAATTTTTAGAGTTAAAATTAGCATTGTCTCTTGTTTGAATCCCTAAATAACCGTTTTCTCCTAAAGGTTTGACCTTAGGTTTGTTCCCTTTTCAATAACACTCTCTCTATCTATATGCTGAATTTAGTCATTTTCTTTAAATTCTAACTTTACTCCTTGTGACTTTCTGGTCTCTACTTGTTTTTCAAGTTCTTGTTTACAGTTGCAGTGTACAGCGGAAGGCTCTACTAGTCTATGCTGAAGTCCGGGTACCCTGCATGTAATCAGATTCTGTCTCTGCTTTCTAGCTTTGTATCTTTGCCCTCTTTATATTTGGTTTATTTTCCTGAGCTGAGGATCTACCTGACCATCCGTAGGAGGAGTCTGTGAGTCTCTATCAACATTGTGGCCTCGGTTTCCAACTCAAGCGTTTCTCAATATTGTCTGCTCTCCAGCCGGAGTCGCCCAGGCCACTCATTACCTGGCTGTCTCTGTCTCTACTGACACTCCACCCTAAAGTGACTACTGTGATCAAAGTTGAATTCTTAAAATCTATAAATACCATGATTTATCATTAAGATTACCCATGACCTTTTATTGCCCATTAATATGAATCCCACTATGGATACATCAGAGAGTCCACCCATACTCCTATTGCACAATCGAGTTTGCAGTTGTCCCCTTGTCCCCTCACACATTCTACATCGCTTTGTTAGTTTTATTTCTTATCTGTAGCTTACGTTAATAAGTTCGCAGTGATTCTCTAAAATTCTAAATCCTTCGTCAACCTTTTCTTGGCATTTCTTGTCTCCATTTTCCTCCTTCTAATGCTATGGTTCTTAACCTTCCTAAGACTGCAGCCCTCACCCGACCATAAAATTATTTTCCTTGCTACTTCATAACTAATTTTGCTACTGTTGTGTATCATAAGGTAAATACCTGATAAGCAGGGTGTCTGCTATGCGACCCCTGTGAAAGGGTCATTCCACCCCCAAGGGGTCATGACTCCCAGGTTGAGGTACCCTGCTGTAGAGCTATACAATAAGTGTCATTTTGCATGTGTTTGCATGTATGTAATCATGATCATGATTGTTCTTCCGAAGATTTGGATCTGCTGCAAAATTTTCTGTAGGCTCCTTGAGGAACTTGGCATTTATATTCCCGAAGCCCGTACTTATGTGGTCTCGCCTAATTGCTCAATATCTGTCTTAAATGATTAGAAGATGAAGTAGGCGACTCGCTCAGACTAGAAGGTGACCGTAATTTTCCATGGTTGACTGTACATATATTTTACATAAAAATCCTTAGAGAATCACGTACGTGTACATTACGGTTTAAAATCTCTTTTCCAGAATGAAGGTTTCTTAACAAATTGTTTTTCCATGCGGTCATTGACGGTTTTAAGCATAAGTTAAAGATGTTTTAAATTCTACATCGGTCAAGTGCAGTCAGAAATGTTGCTTTGAATGTCTGTAAGAAGTTTAAAGTCCTTCTGAGGCTGCATTTCACATCCAGAAGTTATGATTTCTGAGTTAAATGTTCTTACTTTATTTAGGAGGGACTCTTCCTTACATAAACTTTGGCTTAATTTTGTTTCCAAGTATAAGATTTACAAAGAATATTGAAAGCGACAGAGAACACTGGCATGTGCTATAAAGTCCACGAGAGACTGACAAGGACTGGTAGTGGTGATGAGGCTGTGTGCAAGTCTTTGTGTGTAATGTGATGTATGGTTTGGCTCTCCACTGTGTAGAGCCATTTCTTTGGACAGGATAGCATTTCACCAGCCACGCATAAAGATTATGGAAATTTATAACTTTTGCACATTAATATAAAATGTGATAGATTATTTTTGGCCATTGTTCCTTTATTTCTCATGCTTTTCTTCTTCCCAAATTATTTTATTCAAGCCTTGCGCCTGATACTTGAGTACAGAATTTTGCATATATTTCAAGGACAAAGGATGTTACTGGTAAGGCCCAAAAACTACATCCTCAATTTAGCACTTGTCAGAAGTATTAGCACTTATCACATTTTATACTGCTATTTAAGTAAGACACTTATGTCCGCGTCTATGTAATATAAATGTGACTCGACCCAGAAAACCATTCTTCCTAAGACGCATGGGCAAAATGTGCCAAAATAGCTCTTGACTACTTTGTTGTGACAAGACTTATTTCTTCTCTTGGGCAAGATTTGAAACCAGAGCCACAGCATTTATATTGGTGGTAACTCCCAGACAGATTTTTTGGCTAAGGTTCAGGAAAAAAAAAATCCTTCAGGTGTAGCTGTTTTCCATTTGGTTTATGTTTTTGAACTGTTAAAATTATCCTGTGACCCGAGTGGCCTCTTTGTGATCCAGATATTTTGTTTTAGGCCACAGAATCACCAGTCTACCCATGATTAAAGTAACAATATGTCTGGCTGGGTTCTTGGCTTTAGTTTTTTCAGACAACTTGACAGAAGCTATAAACTACAGGAAATGCTTATAGGTAGAGACTAGTCGGTAGTTAGTAGACATTTCTCTAATAAAGTACAATGCTGCGGCTCTTGGTCTGGCTCTGTTTTATCTTCTAATGGTGTTGTAACAAGACTGAGTTCAAGTACAAAACAAACACAAGATAGAACACAAAATTTGACCATCAGTGATTTAAAAGAAGAGTTCAATTTGCCTGTGAGACCAAAGACCTAGGAGTTGGCAGCGTAGGCAGACACATCAGAGAGGCAAGGTCCCTTTCACTAACAATTTCACATAGCTCCTCTTACCTTTGCCTCTTTTGTCAAGGTCACCAGATGATTTTGGTCTTCCAGGCTACTAGCTCATATGTTCTGGGCTGAAGAAGAGGAGATAAAATGTCCTTCTAAAGAAACTTCTCCATTTTACCTGGAAGGACACCACCTCCACCTAGCCTTCTGTGAATAGCTCTTTGGCCTATCTGGTACACACGCATGCCTACGTCCAAGACATGTGAAGTTTTATAATGTCGGGATCATTAGTAAAGGAGAATTGGGACAAAGCTGCCTTGAAATGATTTTTTTTTTAATGTGACCTACAACTGCACAATATATCAGTATTCCAGAATCTTCTATTTGCCCTTTCAAATATCTATATCTTGACTATGTCACTTAATTCAAAGACTGGTCTCTTTTACAGTATAGAACAGATTACATTCTTTTTTTTGTGACTATTATGCATGTGATTTTTTTTTTATTAACTTGAATATTTCTTATATACATTTCGAGTGTTATTCCCTTTCCCGGTTTCCGGGCAAACATCCCCTTCCTTATGGGTGTTCCCCTCGCCACCCTCCCCCCATTGCCGCCCTCCCCCCAACAGTCTGGTTCACTGGGGGTTCAGTCTTAGCAGGACCCAGGGCTTCCCCTTCCACTGGTGCTCTTACTAGGATATTCATTGCTACCTATGAGGTCAGAGTCCAGGGTCAGTCCATGTATAGTCTTTAGGTAGTGGCTTAGTCCCTGGAAGCTCTGGTTGCTTGGCATTGTTGTACATGTGGGGTCTCGAGCCCCTTCAAGCTCTTCCAGTTCTTTCTCTGATTCCTTCAACGGGGGTCCTATTCTCAGTTCAGTGGTTTGCTGCTGGCATTCGCCTTTGTATTTGCTGTATTCTGGCTGTGTCTCTCAGGAGCGATCTACACTTCTGCACTTCTTTGCTTCATCCATCTTGTCTAATTGGGTGGCTGTATATATATGGGCCACATGTGGGGCAGGCTCTGAATGGGTGTCCTTCAGTCTCTGTTTTTAATCTTGCCTCTCTTCCCTGCCAAGGGTATTCTTGTTCCCTTTTTAAAGAAGGAGTGAAGCATTCATTTTGATCCTCAAATCTTGAGTTTCATTTGTTCTAGGCATCTAGGGTAATTCAAGCATTTGGGCTAATAGCCACTTATCAATGAGTGCATACCATTGTCTTTCTGTGATTAGATTTAGCTCACTCAGGATGATATTTTCCAGTTCAACCATTTGCCTCTGAATTTCATAAAGTCATTGTTTTTGATAGCTGAGTAATATTCCATTGTGTAGATGTACCACATTTTCTGTATCCATTCCTCTGTTGAAGGGCATCTGGGTTCTTTCCAGCTTCTGGCTATTATAAATAAGGCTACGATGAACATAGTGGAGCACGTGTCTTTTTTATATGTTGGGGCATCTTTTGGGTATATGCCCAAGAGAGGTATAGCTGGATCCTCAGGCAGTTCAACGTCCAATTTTCTGAGGAACCTCCAGACTGATTTCCAGAATGGTTGTATCAGTCTGCAACCCCTGCCAACAATGGAGGAGTGTTCCCCTTTCTCCACATCCTCGCCAGCATTTGCTGTCACCTGAGTTTTTGATCTTAGCCATTCTCACTGGTGTGAGGTGAAATCTCAGGGTTGTTTTGATTTGCATTTCCCTTATGACTAAAGATGTTGAACATTTCTTTAGGTGTTTCTCAACCATTCGGCATTCCTCAGCTGTGAATTCTTTGTTTAGCTCTGTACCCCATTTTTTAATAGGGTTATTTGTCTCCCTGCGGTCTAACTTTTTGAGTTCTTTGTATATTTTGGATATAAGGCCTCTATCTGTTGTAGGATTGGTAAAGATCTTTTCCCAATCTGTTGGTTGCCGTTTTGTCCTAACCACAGTGTCCTTTGCCTTACAGAAGCTTTGTAGTTTTATGAGATCCCATTTGTCGATTCTTGAACAGATTACATTCTTAAGTTAGCTTCAGCAAGACTCGGGAATTTAAATAGACAGGCTACATGGAGAAAGTAAATCACACTACAAACACACACCACATACACACACACACACACACACATATACCACACATACACACACCACACATACACCACACACATACACACATACTACAAACACACATACCACACACATGTACACACCACATCCACACATATCACACACACACACACACACACACACACACCACACACACCTCACACACACACATACACACATACACACATACACACACATATACACACATACACACACACACACACACACACACACACATACACACACACACACACACACACACACACACACACACACACACACACACACACAAACACACACACACACCACACAACACACATACATACACACACACACCACACACATACACCACACACACACACACCACACACATATCACACACATACCACACACACGCTCACACACACACATACACACACATACACACAGACACACACACACACACACACACTCACACACACACAGCAGAGGCTGAGGGAGGCAGACAGAGAATGGAAGGCACTCTGGAAGAGCGGTTACTAGTTCACCCCCTCAGCGTCCCATGGGATGTCTGTGAGTGGACCTGGTGTCTATTCTGACCTGAGGTGAGGAGCAGTGCCTTCGGATGCTTTCGCAGTTAGTCTTTGGGCGTTGGCTGCTGGGTAAGCAGGAGACATAGAACTCCTAGAAACTTCTAAGGAGGAGATCTTTGGTCACTAAGGTGTCTTGGTTACAGTCTCTATTGTCTTGATGAAACCATGACCAAAAGCAAATCAGAGACTAGAGAGTTTATTTAATCTTAAAACCCTCAGGTTTTCCTCCATCTCTGAGACAAGTCAGGGCAGGAACTCAAAGCCAGAATCTGAGGGCAGGAGGGGATGTAGAGGCCATGGCTGCTGCTTATTGTCTTGGCCCTAATGGCCTGGTCAGACTGTTTTCTTCAACACCCAGGAGCGGCACCACCCACATCCAGTGATGGAGAAAAATGAACCACGGCCTTCCTCACAGGCCCATCTGATAGGGGCACTTCCCCAACTGAGGTTCTCTTTTCCAAAATGTCCGTAACTTGTTTCAAGTTGACATAAAACTTGTCAGAACAACAGGGTGATCCTTCTGAAGAGGGTGCAGGTGTAAATCGGTGGCAAGTTCCTTCCTTCCTGAAATTCCTTCTGAAGAGACTGATGAGAAACATCTCAGTATTTAAGCAATTAGACTATTTAAAAAAAATAAGACATACATTAGAAATTAACCTGATAGACAAAGGCTGGTCATATAATGAATCATAGTATTTTATGAAAAACAAAATGTGTTTAAAGTTTGTTTTGTTCATAGTTACTGGGGGCAAAATAGGTCAAGAGGATCTAGGTTTTAATGTTTTGCTTAAGTATTATTGAAAAATATATGCAGAGGTTGGGGAAATGGCTCAGCATTAAGAATGCTGGCGCCTCCTGGATTTAGTTGCCAGCACCCACATAACAGCTCATAATTGCTGTTAGCTCGGATTCCAGGGCCTCTGATGCCCTCTTCTGTCTTATTTGGCACTGCACAAAGATCTAATCAACTTGTGTAGTTGTTGTAAATGGCATGTAAAATGTGTATCATGAACAATGCCCCTTGAAATACATAAAATAAAAACTTGAAAATATTTGTATGACTATAGTTAAAGTTCATAAACAAATAACACCTCTGTGTTTTCACAGAGGCTTGTTCTGGACTAGATACCAAATAGAAAATTTGTTAAAGAGAATTTCAGAAAAAATAGTTGTGGGTTGCATTTTGAAAAAATAATATTCTGTTACTGAAGTCTTACAAAACAGGTCTTAAATACTCTTGGGACATAGTTATTACCTTAAGAGGAGGCAAAATTGCTGTATAGATGACAGTGACTTATATGATGAGTTTAAAATATTTTGTAATAAATTCTGTAACGGTGATCAAATATGACCTCATTACAATGATTAAACATGATTTGTAAAATTCATGATTAATTTACAAATACAAGGACTGCTGTAAAATGCCATTTAAAATTCCAGGTGCTACTTTGTCAGCAAAATGAAATTTCTTCTAAGTGGAAATTAATTAAAATAACCCATCAAAGAGCCACAATGTCCCAAGAAAGAATGGTTAATCTGTCAATGTTGTAAATAATACACAAGTTATATGAAAACATTGTCTACAAATATGTAATTGGTGATTTCTGCTAAAGTGAGTGGAAAAGTTTATTAAAGTATTTAATGTTTTGTTAATTAAGAGTCCCTATTTTATTATTTGATTAAACATAAAAAACTTAAGAGAAATTTCAGGTAAACACAATAATAATTAAATCGTCTTGCCTCTGGTGACTCAGAGACATTTAAAGACTGTTTTTTCTTTATAAATGCATGTATATCTGTGCTAATTTTGCTGCTTCAAAGGTATATGTGTCAAACAAAAAGAATAAAAGTTTGTCTGTGAGTTGTCTTATTTATCATTTGTAAAGAAACATTTGTTGTATAATTTTCTACTCCACCTCCCCCCTTTCTTGCTTTAGAACCAGAAATAGGGCACCTCTTTGTCCAAGACAAAAAATGCAAACCCTTGATGCTGAATCCCTCTGTGGTTTCAGCTACCCTGGCACCCTGTGGGGTCTGATGAGCCTTAAGAGACTTTGCTTTAGGTCTCATCAACAGAGGGTTACATTTCTATTATTTTGAAATTTTGAAAAATCAGACAATTACTGTATAGGTTCAGACCGAGACTGTGAAGTCGAGAGTTGGCACTGAAATCTTCCCTCATCAGCTACTGTCTGAGTCATCATGAACAAGCCGGGCAAGTTACTTAGCCTCCTTTTACTTTGATTTCCAGTCTTGAAATCAAAACAGTTTCAATTCTTCCTCGGGTTGTAAAGGTAAACCATGTTCAGCCCAGCTGAGAGTTGTTATAACTCTTAACAGCCTTATTACTGTCATGCCAGCTTAGCACGTTACACACAATTTGTCAGAAAATATTATGAGGGACCTCAGCTGTGCCTGTGTTTTGAACAGACACAGAAACAGACTTCTAGTCTTTGGAGAGATTTGACTCTCAGATGTTGAAAGTGCCCGTGAATTCCCTGACCTGTCAGGAACCAGGAGGTAGCAGCAGTGACCTTTGAGAAAACTCAAAGACTGAGATATGTTTGGAAGGAAGCAACCTCGTAACTGCTATAGTCACATAGTCATGGGGTCAGTAGTGCTGGACGCCTGAGAAGGCTGGCTGTTATATTTGCCAAATCCATGGCACCACTTTGAGGCCAAGTAAGTGATGGAGAAATGGAAGAGAAACAGAAGGATATGGGCATGATGAAGAGAGGCAGAACTGAAGACTCGTAGTGAGGAATAGCTTGATGTGAGTGAAACCTTCTAGGACCTCTGTGCTGTCACCAGGAGTCACATTTGGTCCATAACCCTGAAGAAGCTGCAGGAGTCTGTTATCTCCAAAGGCCAGGCAGAAGACCCTGGTCTGAGCTGCCACCCAGGGACTTACTGATGTCTGAGGGCTGTGCAGAACCATAACCCTCCCCACAACTTGGGCCGAGCTGTCCCTGGGTACAAGAGAACAGGAGAACTTACTCTATTCCAGCCAGCTGTAGTACTCAGGAGAGCAGGGCCCGCACATTGCAGGGTTCCTGGGTGAGCTGCCCCAAGGATACAAGGGTAGAAGAGCTGTCTCCACCATTTGTCTGCTGTGCTGTGACATGGGTGAGGGAGAGAGATGCACCCCCTACCCCTTGCCATCTATGGCAGGCAGGAGAGCTGTCCCTGAGGTCATCAGAGGAGGAGAGCAGGCCCTGCCCCTCACCTGGGCAGCACAATAGAGTGCTGAATGTGGGGGTTTCAGGTGAGCCAACCTCGAGGGTATAAGCTCAGGAAAGCAAACCCTTGCTTCTTGTAGGTTGGGCCATGTCAAGGACCAGGGAGAGACACCCTCCTCCCCTTTTGTCCCCCCCCCCATCTATATCAGGCAGGAGAGCTGGCTTCAGGGTCTCGAGAGTTGGAGAACTGGCCATGTCCCTTACATACTGTGGCACTCAGAAGTGTGTGCTCACTGAGCAGGGGTAGAGCTGGCCCTGGTTATGGAGGCTTGCTAGTGATCCAGTCCCAAGGACACAAGAGTTGGAGAGCCAGTGGGCTGACCACCTCAGATACTTCTCAAACCCAGATCTAGGGTTTTGAGTTGGCCCACCTCAACATCTAGCCCATTGATGAACTTCTGGAGTGCATGATGGGGCAGGTTCTACAGATCTAAAACTACAGGATCTCCATGACACAGGACAGTAACAGTCCTAGTGAGGTTTTAGTATTGATAGTGTTTTAGGAGCCAGAGGTCTTGAACCAGACCAATGAGTCATTGTAATGAACATTTGCAAAAGTGTGGGTACCTGACAAACTACATTTTCAAGAGTTTTTTTTCTCTGTTTTTGGGGAGGTTGCAAGGGTCAAGGGCAGGTAGGAGTGGAGGGGGAGATTAGTGGTACTGGGGTGCCTGATGTGAAATTCACAAAGAACCAAAAAGTATAATAATAATAATAATAATAATAATAATAATAATAATAATGATGATGATGATGATGATAATAATAATAGTTTTCATTAATAAAATCATTCAAGATGGGGGTATTGTTTTATATATAGTTAAATTTTAGTGTCATCATTAAATGACCTTGAAAAACAAAGTCTGATTTGCAAATGTTATGGATTTTTAATAAAAAGAGAAAATGTGTCTCAAATAACTATAGTAAAGTTGTCAATACAAAGAATAGAAGTGTTAACATGCTCACTTATGACAGTTTGCTGAAATAATTATATTGGGCTTGGGAAGATGGCTTAGTGGGTAGGCACTTGCTTAGAAAGATGAAGTCATGAGCTCAGAAACCAGGATTTACACGAAAACAAACAAACAAAACAGAAAAGGATGTCTGTGTTAGAGACTTCCATATGGGCAGCAGGATTTGGGAGGGATTGAAGCAAAGAACTGGTGAGTCTTCTTGGCTGTCAGAACTCCCGGGGTGAGCTCTGCAAAAGCATAGAGCACACAAGCAAGTGCACGATTTACACTAGAGTGGATAAAGTTCATTCTTCACAACACCGTCACCATCAGCTGAGTCTTCAAAAGGGCTGGTTGTATTGCCCAGGAACACAACTCAATTGTAACAGGGAGAGCAGAATTCTTTGGATGGAACATGAGACCCTGAGACTATGCATTCAACTTCCACAAAGAATAAACCACAATGTGATCTAGTCTATACTAGTCTGACCGCTAAAATCAATGGGGTCATCTTGGAGGTGGGAGTGCAGGGGTTACTCACCAGAGCCAGGTGAGTTTGGTTTGGTGAGAGACCTTCTCTAATTAAATAAGGCCAAGAACACAGAGAACACGCACAGCATCCTCCTCTAGCTTTTGAACGTATACACAGGTCCATACTGCACACACACACTCACACACACACACACACACACACACACACACACACACACACACACAGAAACAAGATATGCCTGTGAACACATATGTACAGATAACACATAACCGAGAGAGAGAGAGAGAGAGAGAGAGAGAGAGATTGATTGATTGATTTTGAAAAGAACTATCTTAAAACATTGAAATAAATCAATGATCTTTTCTGTGGTTTCCCTTTCTCATTCTTCCTTTATACAAGAACTCTGTACAACAAATTCATCATACGCAAAACACATAAAAATCGTTTAAGGAGCTGATATTTTATGTGCCAGAATTCCAACCCAATTTGGAAGATAGAAGTCCTTGCCAACAAGTGTTTATTTTTAAGACCCGGACAGCCTGCTCGCTATGGCAATTCCAGCAGGCACTGTGAAACTACCAATGACACAGAAGAGACACCAGAAAGAAGCGTGTCGGGATGACTTGACACCACCCCGCAAATGCGATGAATGTGTGCTGTTCCTTTAGATATTAATAAGATGGGTTGAAGGCATAAGTGATCTCATTCTCTGGGAGTCAGGGCGGGAAGCATGCTGCTCATTTGATTTGCCTTTAGCATGGGAAGTTGTCGTGCAGTGTACTGGCGCAGAGAGAAGAGGCTGGATCGTGGATGCTATTGCCCCCTGCACTCCCACCTCCAAGATGACCCCATTGAGTTTAGCGATCAGACTAGTATAGAACTCACATTGAGATTTATTCTTTGTGGAAGTTGAATGCATAGTCTCAGGGTCTCATGTTAGGTCCAAAGAATTCTGCTCTCCCTGTCACAATTGAATTGTGTTCCTGGGCAATACAACCGGCCCTTTTGTAGACACAGCTGATGGTGACGGTGTTGTGAAGAACGAACTTTATCCACTCAATCGATATTGAGCGCTTGCTTGCATGCTCTATGCTCTTGCAGAGCTCGCCCTGGGAGTTCTGACAGCCAAGAAGACTCGCCAGGGGTTAGAACATTACAGGCACTCTTAAAATTGTTTTGTAACCCAACCTGTTTCCCCCCCAGCTCATGACCACGCTTGCTTTACCCTATCCTGCCTCTGTCTGCCTTGTCCACTTACCTGAGCATCTGACCCTAACACTACCTCCCTCTTGAGCTAAGTTCTGTCCTCTGATGCCCTGGGGTAAGGCTGAGCCTGGCTTCAAGCCTGCTCCTCCAGTCTTGGCACTGTGTGCTTGCACTGACCCCACCTTGCTGTGTGTGCTGAACACTTCAAGTAAGGGCTCCTCTTACGTAGGATGTTTGCATTTCTCTTTCAGAGAAAAAATCTTTATAGACGATAGCATGATTGCAAGAGTTAGGTCAATATGTGGAATTCCTCTCTTTGTTCTACATGGTTCTTAGATTATTAGAAATGGAATTGGTTTAGGAGCCATAAGATATTCTTGCGTGAACCTAAGTAACATTGGGAAGAGACTACTTGATAAGAAGTTGAACAGTACTGTTGGAGGTACAGTGTACTTTTTGATGGACCTAGGGTTGTAATGGACCCCTTTTCTTTTTTATAACAATAGATTATCAAAACTTCGTTCATTGCGTTCAACGTGGAACGAGCAGTCATTTCCAAAAGTAAGTGTGTGTGAGAGGAGTGTAACTTTAATTTTTTCAAGTCCTATTTTTAATGATGTTGCTTAAATGCTTTAACATCCCTTGTAGCCCACTACCCATCAGAGATAGTGGAAAAGAAGGATATGGGGGTAGTGAACCTGTTTAGAAAGGTGGTTTGAAACAACTCCTGCCTGTGTTGTCTGGAAATTGGCAGTTCAGTTCACAGGTTAGCAGGCAGCAGCAGCTTGATCCACTTGTAAACACTTCACGGATACACCTGCAGTTCGGTAGAGTCTGGTTAGCAACAGCAGTACCAGGGCCAGCAGCCAGGCTTCAGCCTCAGCTAGCTCTACCAGCAAGCCAAGCTCTCTCTGTGTCTCTCTGTGTCTGTGACTATGACTGTCTCTCTCTCTGTCTCTCTTCTGTCTCTGTCTGTCTGTCTGTCTATCTATCTATCTATCTATCTATCTATCTATCTATCTATCTCTATCTCTTTCTCTCTCTCTCCTCCCCACCCCTCCCCGTGGAGTCCTATTTATACCCTCCAAAGACCACTTGTCCTCTATGTGCCTTGCCTCAGCATGGGTCTTGCCTCCAATCAGCCCTGAGTCTGCAGAAGCAGCAAGAAACTGCAGCACGCCACCAGAAGTTTTTGATGTGTTTCTCTCTATGGAGTCCTGACAAATGCATTTCAATCAGCCAGTGTAAGGTGGACCAATACAGGCATGTTATTAGCAAAGAAAATGTCATCACGTGTCCTTTCACGTGTTTGCTCTAGCAGAACATTCTTGCTCCTGTGCCTGCTTCAGTCAAACGTTCCTTCAGGAGCGTGTCTTAGCCTTTCACACCTGTGTCTAGTTTAATGAGACGTTCCTTCAGGTGTTTGCCCCAACAAATCACCATCCAACCGACTTTGAGAAGAACCCACTTCAGAGAAGGGTCAGGCTGAACATCACATAGGAAGATAGACAGAGTCTTCTTCCTTTTTTAGTTAATTAATTAATTAATGTTTACACTGCAGATTCCACTCCAGGTCCACCCTCCGAGGGTTCCACATCCCATGCCCTCTCCACAAGGATGTCCCTACCCCACTCACCCCACCAGACCTCTAAACTTCCTGGGGCCTCCAGTCTCTGGAGGATTAGGTGCATCTTCTCTGACTGACCTGGTAGTCCTCTGCAGAATCCATCTTATACTTGTAGATTAGGATGGCTGACAGGCCCAGAGTTTTCTGAAGGAACGAGCATTGCAATTGCTTGAGTAAAGTTGCAGCTATTCTGGCAAAAGATACCTACATAAAAATCCCTAGATATCACCAAACATAGCGCTAGAAAACCAACAAACAAAGAAATTAACACACAGCCTTTTGTGTGTCAAATAGCAACTGGAGAAGAAAAGAATGTTTGAAAGACCATGTGAGTTCTAGGATTCTGCACTGAGAGCAAATCTATTCCCTTCACAGCAGTGTGAAGTTCTCAACAAAGATTGGACAAAAGGAAGGTCAAGTCTTACTGGGCATGTAACAGTGGAACGCTGCTTACCGTTGAGGGACCCGAAAACCAGTCCACAGTGCCACGCAAAAAGAAAAACTCTTGCCGCACTGCTAAACCCACTGTGCCTTACATGGAACAGAGTATGTGGCCGGTCTAGTGTACTTTACGAAGAGGTCTTTAAACATCTTTTAATTTTCATCGTGACTTTGAAAAGCAGGCAATCCTGTCCTCATGTTCTTTTTAGTTGGATAAACTGGGCTAAATTAACTTGCAGACAGTTTTCCAGTAGAAATAGCTACTCGAACCCACAATGTCTCACTCCGTGGCTTAGAATACATAGCTTTTCCTTTCCTCCTCCACCACAGTGAAAGTTTAAGCATTCCCACAAAGCAGTCAAAACTAGAAAATATTTCACGGGCATAAGCCATGCAAATGTCTGAAGCAGGGGGACTTGGCAACTCTCCTCAGAGGTCCTGTCCCTGCATGTAAATTGTTTTTCTTCAATTGTTGAAAACATTCCAAACCATTGCAATATCTTCCTATATCTGAAACTAAATTTGACTCAGTATATATATATATATAATATATATATATATATATATATCAATAGGGTAAGGGAGACTTAGTATCTCACAGACTTGATGCTTTCTGTATTTTAATTTTTCAATAGCATCAAGACAGACTGAAGAATGACTGTACTTCAAAAGTTACAAAGCTGCAGTGGATTTTCATGTCTTCAGCGAGGTTAGGCTGGGGGCAGAATGTTCTTTAGGGGCAGAGAGACCCACATTCATGTCTTGTCCCCAAGCAGTGGCATCAGTGGTGATGGTCTCATTACCTGGTCTCTGTTTTCTTTTCCAAAATGAGTTTCGCATCAATTTTCCAGGGTTATTATGAGCCATGTTTATGCGGTGAATTTAATTGCACATTATGAAATGTAACTATTTTCTTTCGCAAATTGGGACCGTTACTCATGATGACCTGCATTTTCCTTTTAGGAATGATGTTTTGATGTACTCACCGCTCCATGTTCTGCTGGAACTATACCGATTCCTTTCTGTTTCTGTAAGGCCCTAGACATTGCTTAAGATCATACTTAATGAGATGATGAATGGGGAGATAGAAAACTTCTAAGCATATGCAAAGATTTTCACTTAGTTATATGCGTGAAGTTCAGTTCTTCCATTCCAAATATTTTCATACTGGCATCCAATATGTTGCTTTCATACATTTCTATAAACAAGTGAAATAGCCTACAAGTTAGTAGCCAGTATATCCTTGAAAGACTGAACTGAGAGTCTTGGTGATAAAATTGCTTGTTCAGACAGGCGTCAAGCACCAAGGGTGTGCCACAGCCCTGAGTGTTAGCTCTTTGTTGTTGCTGCTGCTGTTCCCTGAGTTCACATTCATCTCTAAAAATAAGGTTCAGTTGAGTCAGTTCGTGATTTCTAAGTATAATTCATAATAAGCATGGTAAATTGATGATAAACTCAGAGTATTCATTTCAAGCAAAGAGATGGACGCCAATTGCTGCTAGGTGTCCCTGGATTATCAGTGTCATCGATAATCGGACAGATGCAGTGACGCAGTTATATCTTTGCGTGTCCTCATTAGAAATCATGGAAACATTAATAAATATCAGTGGTAGAGAGTTTTTAAATGTAAATCTATGCTGAGCATTCGCATGTGGTTAAAACTGTGCACTGGAGCTGTGACATATAATTTTGTGACACTGGAGATAACTTATGAGCATTGTTAGAAGGTTTTAATGGAGCGAAAACAAAGCCAGATTAAACTTCTTGATAACATTAAAGATCCAATCGCAGCATGCAGACTAATAAAATGATACTTTAAAAGTAATACAATAAAGTCCCAATAAAGTCCCAACAAAGCCCTTTTCGTTTGAGTGAGACAGTAATTGGGAATGTTGTGGACCCTGGAGAAAATTGCAGCATTTCAGCACTATATAGAACATATCTTCAGTTTAGCACTCAAATTGTGAGCTCTGCTTTATGCAAGGCACTGCATTTATTACCAGGGAAGAGAGCACGGAGGCTGAGACAAAGTTTTTAAACTCAAGGAATTTGTAAACAACCAGCATGCCATCAATGGCAAGATGCACTATCATTTCGTGTAACAGAGAGAAGAAAAACAAAACAGACTCCTGCCAAGCAATCCTAGGATGCCACTTCAATGACTACAAAATGCATGCTGGTTTCAAAGATGTTTTAGTGTGAACACTATTTATCCCAGAATCCATGAAATATGGTAGGCAGGAACTCTAACCCAAGTTATGCCGTACTAGGAGTGAAATGAAGCTGTAGCATTCCTTGAAGGAAGAACTGATTTTGGCCAGTTCACAGAGGGTGGAAAAAAGAGGGAAAAGGGATTTTTTTCCCTCAAGAATGCAGTTTAGCCTTGAGCAAAGGAGATGGTTAGGACAGGAGGATTCTCAAAACAGGAAACGTGTAAAGTTTGGGTGGATGATAGGAATCATGTAGTCAACATAAACAGGTTTCAGTGGGTTTAGTGGCTCATATATTTGAATGCTTAGTTACCAGAGAAAGTAGAACTGTTTGAGAAGGATTAGAAGGATTAGGAGGTGTGGCTTGTTAGAAGAAGGTTGTCCCTCTTGTTGTGGGGGTGGTGCTTTGAAAAGTCCGATCCAGGTTGAGTCTCCTCTTCTCTTCTCTTCTCTTCTCTTCTCGTCTCATCTCGGTTCGTCTCGCCTTGTCTCGTCTCTCCTCTCCTCTCCTCTCCTCTCCTCTCCTCTCCTCTCCTCTCTCCTCTCCTCTCCCTCCTCTCCTCTTCCCTTCCCTTCTCTTCTCTTCCCCTTTCCCTTGCCCTCTTCCTTTCTCCATCTCTCCTTTCTCTCTCTGCCTGATATCTGGGCATCAGGATGTTAAGCTATCAGCTACTACTCCAACACGATGCTTATTTTCTTCCTACCATCACCACATTGGACTAATACTCTGAAACTGTACGCAAGCCCCAATTAAACACTTTATTTTATAAGAGTCACCCTGGTCATCGTGTCTTCATAAGCAGTAGTATAGTAACAAGACACAAATCATATATCAAACCGACAAAACCACTGACAAATTAAGACTTTTTTTTTTATCTGTTTTCATATACAGTGGAGATATTGAACCATGGGGAAAAATGTAAAGGTTTGGCTAAAAACAGCTATCTAACTCATGGAATTCTTGGTTCAAATTATAAAAAGGTTGAGGAAACTGAAATAAAAAGGAGAATTAGGAGAATTTCTTTGGAGAAAATAAAGTAAGAGATCTCTCCCTGGTCCTGTTACTTTCTTAGAACATATTAAACCTTCTTTTTGGGTGACTCGGAGTCCTTACTTGTCCCAGACATGGATGAGTGCCATTGGACTCTGGCCTGTGATATGCAGCAAAGAATCTAGCAGAATAATTGCCCCTCCTCTTCTTGTTGATTAGATGTCTATTAGTCTCAGTACCAGCCATGATACGAAGGTAGGTTAGTTGATTTGAAATGAATTTTGCCCCAAATGGTGACCTATCACGATTGGACTTTCTGCTGTGAGAGTCTGTGAGGTGTCATTGGAAAATGAAAGAAATTCATAGCTGCTAGCTATGTTTTGGATGAGGGTGGAATGAGGGTCTACATATTAAGGGGCTACTGGAAGAATTGTAAAACCTTTATGACTGGCTCTCAGGGGGGAGGTTAAGTCACTGAGAGGATTCCCTTGAAGAAGGAAGTTAGAGTATAGCCCCTTGGTGTCCTGCTCTTCTGTCTCCTGGCCACTGTGGGGTCACAGTTTTGGACCACCATGATCTCCATGTCCTCATGCGCTTCCTTGCCATTTTCCCCCCAATGCATCGATCATCCAATTATAGAACAGAACTTTCAAAACTGTGTATTAAAATAAAGATGTTTTATAAGTTTATAAGACAAGTGTCCCAGGTGGTGGTAACATGGCTGCCCAAGGATGTGCCCTTACGTGGGAGATTTGCATTGACAGAGGCTCAGTAACTGGAGGAAGCATCTTCAAACACCAGTAAGGATGGAAGGGCCCTTCTTTCCCTTTTCTCATTCCTCTTTACCTCACGTGGGATAGAAACACAGTTACTAGCAAAGAAGAAAGAAAATGACAGTAAAGGACCGTTTCTACTGTGAGCTGTAGTTTCTCAAAAGGACCAGCCATAGGGGAAGGAAAATCTCGAGTTTTGCACACTAACTTGAACAACAGAGTGCACTGACAAACATAGTCACCAAACTCAGATCATGCTTACACGTTAAAGGGAGTAAATGAAAGAAAATTATTTTTAAAAAAGAAAAAAATGACATAGAGTTATTTCTGTTTACGTATTCATACTGAACAGTTCCAAAGGGATCCTGAAATATTAAAAATTAAGTTATCTATGAAGGCACACACTGTGGATCATCTTGGTCAATGTGCAGAGTACCTAAGACAAAATGATTTGGGGAAAATAATAACATAGGGTTTGATTGCCAGACTAAGAGTTCAGTTTTGATTCATAACCTGGTGGAGAGATATCAGAGGTCTCAACAGTAGATTTGTAGGACCATGCCCACAGGTAGAGAGAATTCATCTCTTCGCATGGAGGTGTATGGTTTTCTTTGCTTTATGATTCTGATTTTTATTTGTTTGTTTATATGGTTTGTTTTGGAAACTGCAATTCCATCCATAGCAATTGAGAAAAAGCTTCTTTGGCTTCAACTCAGCTCATTTGAAAAATTTAAGTCAGGCTATCTTTAAGATAACTAAGTCTGCAGTATTTCACTCTGCTGAACTGATCCAATTAAAATATGTGAATAGAAAGTTGTGCAGGATCAAAATGGGTGTACTTTCTGTGCTGTTCTTTTTAGTTGATGGCTTCGTTTAACTGGTCCGACACAGCTTCTGTACTCGCTGTGATAACTGTACCCATGAAGAGGTACTGTCAATCTTATGTAAAACAGTGATGTTATTAGAGGGCATCATTGCAGCAGACAGGTCAAAAAATATGTGAAGATAAAGATCCCTAACAGTTCACCAAAAATTGAATGTATGAAGCACATAAAAAGTCCATTAAAATGATGCAATGGTTATCTACAACATAAAAGACATGTTGTGTTGCAAAATCCACATGTTCTAAATTTGACAGGCTTCCGTTGAGTCGATGTGACTGTCACTGACCGTTTTGGTCTAGTTTCAAATATGACAAGTTAGCTGTGTTTTCTGAGTTACTCATCTGCCTCTTGAAACCTTCAGACTATAATGCATGTAATCCACAGTCGAGTTAGATAATGCGAGAGGATGGGTAGAAATGTGACTGTGCTTTGGAAGCCTTAGGTCACATACGCCTGCTAACATTTCAGTCTTTAAACCATGTTGCATGACCTAATCTAAATTAAAAGGTAAGAAACAGTTCATAATTTTGAGGGAATTGGATGCAAACACACATGATTTTAGAGTGTTTCTAGTTCCTAGGTTGGGTTGATATTAGGATGAGCCATAAATAAAATTCCCGGGTAAGGGTTTGTATATAGGAGTATGATGATGGTTACCAAAGTAAGTGCGGGGGTGTTGGGGAAGGAGAGGGCAAAAGTAAGTGAGCTTAAGACTAAGGTACAAAACTGGTTGAGTTGCAAAGGGGTCTTCCTAGTCCCTCCCTCATCAATCCATCAGATTTTCATGATGCCTGTCTCCCTCTGGGGTGGTGTGGACAGCAGGCAGTGGAAACTCAGTTCTCCCATCAGGCCATGAGAAGACAGATTGTTCTTCTCTCCTGCCAGGGCTGTCTGTGTTCCCTGCCTAAGCAGACACAGTCTCTAGTTCAGCCCATCTGGCTCTCACTGTACGTACCATGGATTATTCTTGGGATTCCTCTAAAAGGACATATGGTGCTTTTTTTCTCCAACCAAAAGTCTCTGAGAACATAGGAAATGATAATGGAACATACCTGGCACCCAACTCTGGGGACTCATTTGAGCCACTGGAGAGTAGGGACCAGAGTCAAGATCTCTGAGTCATCTATAACACACGCTGCAACATTGTCTTACTTATTATCTGATCCTGTCCTGCATCCATCAAGAGGTTACGAGTGCTTCAGAATGACTGGACTTCGCTAGCCTTGCTGCCAGAAGCGAGGTGTCTATACAGATGATCACAGAGCACATTCTCCCATGAGTGCCCACCCCCTCGGTGGCAAGGATTAAGGACTTTCTGCTTTGGAGACTACATTAGACATAGAGAACTGCTTATTCCGTCTTCCTCCCCGTTTTACAGCCAGAAGTTTCCTGTTATGTGTAACTCTAAGCCTCTAAAGACAATACCAAGACCCATCCAACTTTTACTTTCAATAAGCACAAAAAGTTGGATCTAAGTAAATCATAACACCGTGCACCTGGACATTCGTGCCCCCAAACCAAAGACTTCCCTGATCTCTGTCTACTAATTGCTCTCTGTGTTGTTTGTCATACAAAGGGCAGCATTCCCTCCAAACACCCCTCAAATCCCTTCACTCCTCTAAACTGTTGCCACCACTACTGTCTAAGGTCACCTTCTTCCCTGTCCAATTGTGTTTACTGAAGGCAGAATTATTACTTCACGTCCTTGACTTGAATTTTGTAGTAGATATTTTTATTTCAATGTTTCAAATGAAAAGCTGAAAACAAATTATGCAACTGTGCCTCAGGTTCTGGATGGTCTCTTTTCTTCCTTTCTTCCTTCGTTCCTTCTTTTCTTCCTTCTTTCATTCTTTCCCTCTCACTCCTTCCTCCCCTTCTTTTTTCTTTCTTTCCTTCCCTCCCTTCTTCCTTCCTTTGTTCTTTTCTTTTTTCCTTCCTCCCAGCACTGATATCTCAGCCACCATGAGGTTTCTTATCAGAGTACACACTTTTCCCTTGGAGAGCTGTACTGTCTCCAGCCTTATTCCGATTTGACAAATACTTTACTATTGACTCGGGGGGGGGAGGGGAAGACAAGGCTTCAACATACAACTTCAAGGACAGATGACTTAGTCTGTAACTTCTTTTCACTTCTGGTTCCTCAAACAAGAGTTCGCAAAGGCACATAGATTAGTTTTAACTTGCTAACTACTGATGCTTTTTAAATTTTTTGATTAATGGCTGTCTCCTCTTGTACTCTACAAGTTCTGTGAGGACAGGAATTTTGTGTATTGTGCTTTTAAGTATATCTCCAAGACTAACCATACAAGGAGTTCATACTCAATAAATATTTATTTAATAGAAATATTAACCTACACTGGCATGTTTTGCCAATACATAATCAAGTTTTGAAACATAGTACTTTCTCATATTCATCCAGAACAAATACTCCTTCTTGAATATTATATTTTATTTGGAAAAGTATTCTCAAATTGGGTATGTTTCACAGGTATATAGACCTCTTCTGTCCATTATAAATAGCTATATTTTCTACTTTATCATAATATACAAATAAAGAAATGGAGAAATACTTTTCAATGAACAATAATAACATTGTTATACATCTTTATGCTATTGGATAAAACGCAAATATGTAAGACAAGATGGCCCCTGGGGACTTTCATGGATGCCCCAGTCTATTGTGCTCTTCTTTATCAATGAAATTGTCTTAATCTAAATTTAGTTTAATTGTTCAGTATCTTCTTAGATCAATCCTGAATTATTTCCCCTTTCCAACTCCCTTGTCTTTTTCATCTCCGGGATGAGAAATGGTCTGTACAGTTCTGTGTCTTCTTTCTAGACGCCTTTCTCAATCATTCATCTGCCAAGCACAGCTCCTGTGTCTCTGTAGACAATATTTCCTCCAGGTAACTCCTGTGGTTCCTCTTGTGGGTTTTTGACATGCTCTGTCCAAGTGCTCTTAGGTCACAAAAGTTCCTTTGACGAGGACTGCTATCCTTTCACCCAATCAAATGTAACTATAGTAAGCAAATGGGGAGATTTGTTGTATAAAATCAGTAACATGTGATCTCCTAAAACCCATGGTGACAAATAACAGGTTGACTCCAAAAATGACTGACATCAGGAAATAGAAAGTAGCAAACAACCAAGCCAGCTGCATCCCAGACACAAGACCTCTTCCCCAGTCTCCTGCAGGCTCCCCTCTTGATGTTCGTGTTGTTAGTATTTTACGATTATTAGCTTATGTGCCTTGTTTCATCGCAAGGCAAAAAACGTCCCCTTTTTCTCATGTTTCTTTGTTTCAGCTTCACAGAGAAACAGTCAGGAAGACTGCTGTTCTCTGTGTTCACACTTTTAGGTGCTTATAAAAAGAACTGCAAACCTCATAAAAGTCTTCTTTTAAATACCAGAAACAATACCACAAAATATATCGATGATAAAATTTGTATGCCTCCAGTGAGTACCAAAAACAAACCTTGGGTTCACAAACCACACAGACAAGCAAGCCATCTATGCACTGGTTGAGTGGACACCTCAAATAGCTTCTCGTGGTGTTAAAAAATGAAAATTATCATTATCGACGATAACACTTGGGTCTTACCAAATGATGCATTTTGAATATTATAGAAAAAGCTAAGCTTGTTGTTTTGTATTACAGAGAAAAACATATGTGACCTTATTGTGATCCAAACATGCACTTACCAGAAGGACTTTTTGTTGGCAGTACATAAAAATATTCTCTACAAGTAATCATCACATTTTATTTTTACTTAAATCAAGGGCTGTTATTTGGAATTAGACATACATCTAAATGCCCTGGGCTCCAAATGACTTAGCATCTAATGGAACATTAAGCCTAAACCCTTTGCTACCCTTTCCTCCACAATGCTAGTATATGATGCTTCCCTTCAGTGCTATCACTTATGTGCTGCACACTCCTTAATATGTGCTGCACACTCCTTACATGTGTGCTGCACTCTCCTTACATATGTGCTGCACACTCCTTACATATGTGCTGCACACTCCTTAATATGTGCTGCACACTCCTTACATATGTGCTGCACACTCCTTACATATGTGCTGCACACTCCTTACATATGTGCTGCACACTCCTTACGTATGTGCTGCACACTCCTTACGTATGTGCCGCACACTCCTTAATATGTGCTGCACAATCCTTACATGTGTTCTGCACACTCCTTACATGTGTGCTGCACACTCCTTACATATGCGCTGCACACTCCTTACATGTGTGCTGCACTCTCCTTACATATGTGCTGCACACTCCTTAGATAGGTGCTGCACACTCCTTACATGTGTGCTGCACACTCCTTACATATGTGCTGCACACTCCTTACATGTGTGCTGCACACTACTTACATGTGTGCTGCACACTACTTACATGTGTGCTGCACACTACTTACATATGTGCTGCACACTCCTTACATGTGTGCTGTACACACCTTACATGTGTGTTGCACACTCCTTGCTGATGTGCTGCACTCTCCTTAATATGTGCTGCACACTCCTTGCTGTGTGCTGCACACTCCTTACATATGTGCTGCACACTCCTTATATATGTGCTGCACTCTCCTTGCTATGATTTGGTCTGAAGACAACATGCTCCTCTTTCTTCATGGCAAACAAAGATGAAATACATTATGGAATCAGTATTGGTATAGAGAACAATTGTGGCATTGAGGAGACAGAGACTTTTATTGTTCGCCACAAAGGGACCGAGCATCTATCAAACACTGAGGGGACTGTAGAATGGTAAGTAGGTGATATGATTCCCAAGAGTTTCTGGTACACTCTACATTCATAATTCACGATTGTGTTTTCTCTGAGAGGTGTGAACTGGCAGAACGCCTCAACAGGACACAAGAAGTACCCAGGGGATCTTCATGCTGTTGTGAACGAGCAGCTCATATAAGCAAGAATAAGGAGTCGATTGAACTTGGAGGTCTGAATGCAAGCAAGCAGAGTAGGCTGGCTCAGGAGGGGTGATTTCAGACCTGTGCCTTCTCCGCTTTGCTCATTTGCTGCACCACAGTGGTGCACACTCCTTATACATGAGCTGCACACTCATAGACCACATTGGTATTTGCAATATATAAACACAATTGGAAGCCTTTATAACCCATTCCTTAATGAATTTTACTGACAAACATTGTGGAATGTTGAAATTTTCCTCAAGCAGTTTCCTGGCTGGGCTTCCACCAGCCTGAGACTGAGAGGGTTAAGTGTTGTGATCATAAACCATACAGTAATTGCTCTCAGGCCTATTAACAAAATGTCTTGCATAAAGTGTCATCCTGCCATTCCCAATGGGTCCTGTTCACTAACCCCTTGCAGTTTGACAGTTATTATCATCCAAGCACAAAACATCTCTGCTACAACCCAGAAATACTCAGAGTAATGTGTCAACATCATCTGGTCTCTAGGAATAATTATTAAAATTCAGATATTAATTGGAGTGTGTTACAGGAAAAGCTAAGCTTTTATATTTACTTTTCAAAGATGCTAACAAATTAATTTCAATGTCTCTCTCTCTCTCTCTCTCTCTCTCTCTCTCTCTCTCTCTCTCTCTCTTCCCCTTCTAAGATGATATTGTTCTGTTTACATAAACAAGAAGTCTTAGACAGAATTCTTTAGCATTCATTGAAAATACTACCTGAGAAGTCCAGGACAGACTAATACTTTAAGAAAATAAAATGCTTGTGTTTAACTCTTCCTTGTACTGTGACGGTTACATTGAAAAATGCAGAGAGGGTTCAGCAGTCGAGCACTTACTCCTAATACCACTCTTGTAGCAGCCTCAAGTTTGCCTTTCCGCACCCGGGTCAGGTGACTCACAGCAACCTGTGACTCCAGTTCTAGGGGATTATCTAGGGGACCTCACTGAGGTCTCCTTTGGTCTGCAATATTTACACTAACGCGCACGTACCCTCCCCCTCCCCCTCCCCCAACACAAGAATGCATAATTAAAAATAAACGTAAATCTTTAAAAATTTTACCAGCCCATCAGTTTGCCATTTTTTTTTCTTTTATTCTTACGCTTCTTCATTTGTATGCTTAAATTTATGGGATTAGTTTCTATACCTCAACTTTATAAAAGGAAAAATGTAATAAAAAAGATTTCTGTGTCTTCATTTCCTCACTCATAAATAAGCTTTGCTTTCAAAACTGTACAAGATTTGACATTTTGTTCTGTAACCTAGTGAATGATTTCTCCCAATGGAATAAAGGGGGTGATCTCTCAGATAACTGGGGATCAGTGGCCAGTGACTACTAGTTCAGTGTAGCCTCAGAAATCCTTCACATGTTCTCATGAGCAAACAGGTACAGGAGAGAGCAAGCTCGGCTGTTAAGCTGTAACTAGAAGTTATACACGCACAGCTCAGCAACGGACAAAATGCGTAGCAAAGTAGGTGTGGTTTTAAACCTGTGTGGCTGTCTAAAATGTCATTGGCTACAGCAAGTCACGTGGCCACTCCCGAAGTCAAGATGAGCAAATTAGGACACCAGAGGGTCAAGTGTGTGGATACAGGAAACCATTAATTACAACTTTATATAGCACTAATCTACCACGGTAATTAGTACCTTGATGAAGTTTGCTAGATAAGGCACAGTTAGAAAACTACGTTGAATAATATTTTTTTTCAATCCAGGAAAGGAACATACCGTGTTGGAAGAATAGGAATGAAGAGAGGTAGCTGGGTATCTTGCAGTCAGCAGCTCCAGAGAGGAAGAACAAACAGGATAGTGGAATTCTTTCACCCATGAGAACTGAGCCAGTCCGGGTCGCCGCCCATTGCTGTTTTACTTCCTTTACTGCTGTCTGTGATAGAATACCCTGGCAAAAGCAGTGTCAGTGAGGAAGGGCTTGTTTACGATCACGTTTGGAAGTATAGCCCATCCTGATAGGGGATGTCAAGGCAACAGGCGCTGAGGCGGTCAGATACCTATATATACATAATACTTAGATATACATATTTATAAAATATTTGTGATCGCCCACCGATAAGTTCTTGAAGACATCAGAGCAACACTCAGTATTGCCTTTTTGATAGTATTTTCTATGAAAACCAAAAAACATATCTTAAAAATGTATGTATGTATGTATATATGTATGTATGTATGTATTTGTGTGTATGTATGTGTATGTGTGTATGCATGTATGTATGTATATGTGTGTGTATGTATATATGTGTGTGTATGTATGTATGTGTGTGTATGTATGTATGTATGAATGAATGAATGAATGAATGAATGAATGAGTCTTATTTGTATATCAGGCTGGCCTCAGACTCATTATGAGCCTTGGGCTACCTTTGAATCCATAACACTCTTCCTGTCTCAACATTTCAAGCAGTGATATTGCACCTAAGTAGACACCACCACACCTGGCTACAAAAATAAAAAACCTAGTATGTTTTGCATATGGATATGTGTTTGTATGGTTCATGATGTGCGAATGTGTGTTTATATGTTTGCATCTGCAAGACATGCACATACATGTGAACACATGTGTATGTGGAGGTCTGAGGCTGACCTCTGGTGTTTTGTTTTGTTTTTTTTTTTTTTTTCATCTCCTTTTACCTTATGTACTTAAGCAGGGTCTCTGGGTGAATCCAGAGCTCATAGTTTTGGCTGGTCTGGCTAGACAGCCTAATCTGAGCATTCTTTGTGTCGGTCTCCTGTGCTGGAGATCTGGATTACATTACTCTCGCTCTCACTTGGAGCACTTCACTGTGATCCGTCTCACCAAAGCGTCACTCTGGATCAAGAGCAATTATTTCTATGGTTGCAGTCTGCAGTGGCGAAGATGACATTGCCCTGTCTTGTGGTTCTGAGAGATCATGGCCAAAGGACCTAGACAATGGCAGCCAAGTACAGAGGAATTTCAGTAACATGGTGAGCAAGGACACTGGTAGATAACCAACACCAGAGTAAATGATTTTTATAAGGAAGGAGGAAAAACGTTTCATACAACCGTTCTACATACAACTGTTTTGAATCAAAGAGAGCAAACATCTTCTCAGTGGTAACAGCTAGCAGAGACAACATTGGTCCCTGGATTAAATGAGTGTTCTTAGAATGGGACAACATGACATGACTCCACCCAAAAGTCTGAGGCGAGACTATGTCATCATGTCTGTGGTGTTGCCAAAGATCCACACATGAAGAACCATGAGGGTCATAGTCAAGTATTGGTATTAAGACAAAGGCCATGCAATCAAATTAATTGCATATTGGCTTCAAAATAGCCAACCTCAGGAGAAAAATTTAAGCACCAAAAAACAAAAACAAAAACCAACGAACCAACCAAACCAAACCAAACCAAAACAAAACCTTTGGGGGTTGAAAGAAAACCAGAGCACCATGACTAGAAAACACCCCATGCTATTTTGTATAGGATAATTTATTGCCAAGGGAATTACAGGAAGTCCATGAGCCCTGAGGGAACCTGAGCCTTTGAAGTCTGTAATGTATTCCTCTCATCCTAAGGCTCTACACTGGCTTGATGGTTATGCTAACAATAGCTTTGTAGGAAAGAAGTACTTGGTAAAGTTGGTGGAGCGGAGAGAGCCTGTGAGGTCAGCAACTTACAAATTACTCAGCAAAACAAAACCTTTGTGCGGAATATCTAGCCTAACACATCGATTTCAAATTCTAAAACTAATCCACTTCCCTCAGAACTGCATACGTCTTGTCTTTAAGAGTCCCGCTTCAGAGTTTCATGAGCGCCAAACCCAAACTATGTCTGGTAGTCACTGAACAAATAGAGATGGGTGGTAGCTTTATCTCATCATTTAACTTTAAGGAAAAAAAATTATGACCATTAACTAGCATTTATCATCAAAGTGTAGGAAAACATGTCTCAGGAGAGTTCAACCGTGTGTGTCAGCGGAAGTTGCCACGGAGACTTCAGGACTTCCTGTTCCCTGCTCAGCTTAGCCACTTGGCTCCAGCCAGGAGCTCTGATACCCGGATGCTGCGATTTGATAGAGCAGCTCTGCTGTGTGTGGACTGCACAAGCCCTGCGCTCCCACACCAGTCTACTCTTACTCTCTGTGTAGCAGTGTCTTTGAGAATAAGTTCTCCCCCCCTCCCCCATCTCCAGGAGCCTCTGGAATTGTAATCATTAAAGGAGGAAATATACTTTCGCAGAGAGAGAAGGGAGAGTCGTTAGGACTGTTCATTTCTAGAAAAACTGCAGCAGAGGGACAGACTTAAGTTTGGAAATTAGAGGAGTTGGAGGAAGTCTGGAGTAACGTTTTCCCTTGGAATTGTATCTACATGTAATGGGTGCTCGATAAATAAATTTTGAATGAACGGGAGCAACTTAGAAACAAGGAAACTCCAAGATAAATTTGGCCTACTTTACCATGTTGCCTAAAGCTGATTTGAATTCTAGCCAATATATGGTAGAAATATTTGGGAGACTACCATGTGCATAATTAATCCAGTTATACTGAATAACTGCTCATTACACAACTGGTTTGGGCGGAAACTTTTAAATTACGGGTTTTTTTTTTTCATGATGTCTATTAATCTGGATGTAGATCTTTTTGATATTTTGTAATGAAGGCTAATCGTGGATACAAGATGGACGGCTACTATTCAAGTGCACTGTAATTTGGTTTGGCACAGCAGAAATATTTTCGTCCCCTGATTTAAAAAAGTCTTTAGATAAATGTCTAAATGCTCCTGCCAGAAGATATCAGCATGACAACTGCCACAAAAAAAAAAAAAATTATCCAACCTAGGTTAAGAAAGATTTCCAAATCGGAAACAACTCCCAAGTGTCTCCGGATAATGCAACAGCAAAACAAGGTGTCTTCCTGTCCACTGTATTTCGCCTGATTGTTGATGGCATCAAAAATATTCCCCCCACAGATGAAACCCAGAATTCCCTTTGGCCTTTATGGATAGAGCCCAGCTTGTATGTCTGCCCAGAACCGAGTGGGAATTAATTCTTTCTAGACACCATGTGTCAACCTAATTTGTGGCTCCGTCCCCTCCTGAGCTTCTGGCAAAGGAAAATATATCATCCGTCCATCGTACGGTTCTCTTACCTGAGCCTCTGCTCCACCTTTCCGGCTTGACCACAAACAGTGACCCATACCGAAGTGAAAGGGGGCTTACAAAGTAAACCGAACATTTTAGAGTTTTTTGAAATCCTTCCTTTAGGCCCTCTCCTAATGAGATAATGAATTTTTACTCCTGTCAGAAAATAGAAATGTTCTGTTCCTAAAATTCTGTCGGTATATCATTAAATGTTTTATCTTTTTCTGGCGTAGTGTAGATCAGCAGCTGTTCCGGCCAGGCTTCTTTTAATCCGGCATGCAGTGTAAGTGATGCATGTAACACACGTGGAATGCTAGATCCCCCCACTTTTAAAAAAATATTTGCCCATGAATAAGGACCGGCTGCCTCTTCTGCATTGTTTACCGTGGTTGGTGGGGCCACCCGCCATTATCCAAACTAGGCACTTCAGACCTGTCTCCATACTCTTACCTCCAATAATCATGTTGCATTTCTTTGACTGTCCAGATGTCCCTTCTGCACAGTATTATATCACAACCCATAATCAGAACCTTAGAAGTTCATAATTTCTAAAGTCGCCTAATTTACCTCCTTGGGTCTAATCTTGGTTTCATCAAATCCACCCCATGCCCTGTGTATAATGGCTTTAAATAAAAGTGTACATCATTGAATTGTTCATTCTCAGTGCTCTTCAAAGAGGAAGAACATAGCTACCTTAACCAATATTTCATCCCTAATACCCAAACATTGCTTGACAGAAAGTGGGCATATGATAATTCACTATTAAAGGAGTGGATATGTGGTTCTGGGTGAGAGGAGCAAGACAAGTCCCCCTGGGGATCCTCTCCCCCATGCAGACATCAGACCTAAACTGAAGTGTTCACAGCTACCAGCTTCCTAGTGTAGGCAACTTGTGCCTGTAATCTGAGCATTCGTTTCTGCAACGCCCTTTAAGTCTGGACACTGAAGAAACCACAAACTACCTAATGAAATAACATAACGTCCGAGTTCCTTGCTCCATTGATGTGAAAATTGTGTGATGTGAAAATTTTACTGTCTCTTTGTCCTTCCTCAAGGATTACTGCCTGATCACCCTCCTTCCTTGGCATCTCCGCCTAGATACACTGTGCTTAGGCTAAGGAAAGGCTTTGGAGTACTGGGTACATTTGATTATTGTTGCCTTTTGGGGCTTACTTTGTATCCGTTTGTGCACCGTTCTCATTCCTCGCCAGTCTAGGTGCTGCCTTGGGTGTTCAGGAGTAGAGATATGATTTAATCCTCTTGGAATTCTCATTACAAATATCACTCAGTGTCAGCTTGTTGAATGAATTAATGAAACCTGAGTTAGACAAAAATGAGTAAAAGCCAAGATTAGAATATATTTATGCCCTCGTTGTGTTTGGTGCTTTCAAAGTTAAGATTCTTCTCTCGTGACAATTGTCTCCGCGAGCAATAGCAAAACATGCGTGTTGACTTGAGCAGTCAGATCACACGCAAACTTTTTTTTTTTTTTTTGTCTTTTTCTGAAGGTGCTCAAGATTTTCTAACACTTAGTTTGCTGGCATGTGTAATCAAAACATTAGCTTTCACCCATACCAATCTAACACTGCCAATCATAATAGAAGCATGGGGGGAGGGGGAGCTTACATCATCGCCTTTCTTTGCTAAGACTACTGGGTGTCTATGAACAGGGTTCATTCACACAAGCTCTGCCTGGCCAAATTGCTGATACCACATTTCAGATGATATAGATTTGTCCAGAACTGCTTTCTACGTGGCTGCGAAGTCTGCCTTATTAGCATTCTCATCTATTGTTCACAAAGCATGCTGGTTCACCCAGTGCCCACATTGGAAAAAAAATATTTCTTACACAAAGAGACAGTGACAGAAAAATCTGCTTAAATTGTTAATCAAGAGAACCGAAAGGGTTTAGCGTTAGGCATTCCCTATCTCTGCAGAAGTTCTTACCCAAGGGCATTCCTGTGTAGAAGACTTGCTTGGGCTGAGGCTAGAGACGTGGCTGGCAGTACTCCCCCCCACCGCCCCCCAGCCTCAAGCATCATTGCTATTTTTGTTGGAGGTAATTGGTAGTCAGTAGGGACTGGCTTTGTCACTTTGACTCTTTTGACTGACTCTGATGGGTCTCTTGTTAGCCAGGAGACAGCACAGCAACCCTCACAGCGCTTTTGACTTCATTACCCACTTCAGACAAGTGATTGAGTCTCCATGTAATACCTTTAATGGAAGGCGCGTTCTGAAAGCAGAGGAGCCTGGGATGAAAGGGACAGGTACTTATTTTTAATGGGGTCACCCTGTATCAGGTGAAAGTCTCTGCTTGTGGGTCAAATGTGAGCGTCACAACGAGTGGATGTCACTGGAAGATGGGCGGGAGCAGAGCTGGCTCGTGCTGCAGTTGCCCAGCCACCTGTCTTGGAGAGTATGCACACGAGCCAGCTTCCAAGTCATCCCTGCTGACAACTGGTGTCATGGATTCCTAAGACTCAGAGAAGTCGGCCGTTCTCTGTATGTGAGTATTTTGGACACTGATTATTCTTAGCAACTTGAACTCCTCTTTGTTTACCATGGAGTAAGCCTCTGGTAAACACGAGACATCGTCTCTCCTCTCTGACTAGTACTGAAGCGGTGTATGCTCTATTGTGGAATTGACATACTGGGGATAATCTTCCTTAAACATTCTGCCTTCAATGCATTGGCGATATTGTTAGTAATGTTAAAAAATAGCACTGCCATTCTATTTCTGACGAATTATTCAACAGCGGAACTGAAAAACAAGACTATACAAAGAAAGGGCTATAGTCTCTGTTTAGGACACGTAGGGATAATTTTGTTTTGAGACTTAATGCATGTATATTTTTCCCCATTGGTCTATTTTAAACATTCAAAAATAATTACTAAATTATGAATGATTCATTGACTATGGTGTTTTACTATAGTTCCTCTACTAACTAGTTGGATAAGATCACGTCTAAATTTTATATCTTGAAAGTTGGTTATGATGGCCTATGCCAAAATCCCAGAATTCAGGGGGTTGAAGCAAGAGGATTGTAAACTGGACATAAGACCATTGTGAGCCACGTTGTAAGAGCTTATTTATAGAACCAAAAGTGTTTGTTTTATATATGTGTGTGTGGTTATACATGATAATAATTTGATATATATATATGTATATATATATATATTCACGTGGTTAAATGGTAGTATCTTATTCAGGGTTCTCTAGAGTCACAGAACTTATGGAATGTTCCTATATATTAATGGAATTTATTGCAATAACTTACAATCTGTAGTCCAGCTAACCCAACAGTGGGCTGCTGTGATGGGAAGACCAAGAATCTAGTAGTTGCTCAGTCCCACGAGGATACTTGTTTAAGCTGCTCTTCTGTAGAAGTAGGTTCCAACAGAGGTGCTGGCCAGTTAGTGCAAGCAGTCGTAGAGGAGTACATCTTCCTTCTTCCAATGTCCTTCTCTTGGCCTCCAGCAGAAGATGTGGCTCATATGAAAGGTGTGACCACCACGCTTGAATCTAAACGTTGGTTTGTCCCAGGCTGACCTTGAACTCAGAGATCCACTTGCCTCCGTCTCCTGAAATTAAAGATGTGTACTACTTTGCCTTGGTCTAATATTTTCACGGCCATTATGCCTCAAGATCTCCATGTCAAGATCCAAGTCAGAAACTGGTCTTCCAACCATAAGAGCTGGATGACAGATGTGCCCTCCATTTCTGTATTGTAGTTCATTCCAGAGGTAGTCAGGTTGACAGCCAGGAATAGTCATCACGGGGAGCTTTCTCACATCTGTTTTAGAAGTGATTCTCTCTGAGGCCAGAGGATTTCCTATGTTACCTACAATGATTTGAATATGAGAAGCTTCCCCAAAAGAGCTCTGGTTTGAAGGCGTGGCACACAGTGTATTGGAGGTGGAACTTTGGGAAGCTTTTGTATAAGATCACAACCTCATAAACTAGTATATTAATGGATTCATAACTGAATGGACTATTCGGACGTAGGGAAACTTGACTGTTGGGGACCTACCATTGATGATGTGTCTTTTATAAACTCGGGTTGTGGAGGTGAGAGGCAAACATCAAGCATCTTCCTCAGCTCCTCTCCTTGTTTTCTGAAGCGAGGTCTGTCCCAGAACTGTTGTCTGTCCCAGAACCCGGAGCTACCTACTTTGCTAAGCTGACTGGCCAGAAAGCTCTGGGTGGTCTGTCTGGCGTCTGTCTGTCTTCATCCTCCACAACACTGGAGTTATAGACACATGATGCTGCTTTGGTTGGTTGGTTTTGTTTGTGTTATTCACACGCACACTGGCATCCTCAAATTCAAGTCCTCATGTTTGTGAAACGGCCACTTCACTCAGAGTTATCTCCCCAAGCCCTGTGGTTCATTTTCAACTCCTTCAAGCTCCTTAATTATTTCATCCTGTGTATCTTGAAATTAACTACTGCATGCATAGCATAAAACTTGGAGGAATACAGAGTCGAGACATAAAACACTTATAATATTCCGTCTAAATTCCCTTTCATAGTCAAATTCTGTCACCCTCAACCCCAATCATCACTGATTATATTTTCGTAAAAACAGTGAGAGAATGACCAAAGGATGTTAAATAAACAGGATCATAGAGATGGCACCAAATTTGAACATACAACGTTGCTTAGCGTAATAATTTCAAGATTTGTCCATGTAACATTATGGGGGGGGTGCATGCCTCCATTATATGGCTGCATTACAATTTTTTATTTACTAGTGTACACATTGTTTCTAGAGGATCAAGCTTATAAAGTTGGTGTAAACACTCGTAAAGATTTGTGTGCGATGATGCTTTGATTTTTAGAAAGTAGACTCTTGGGTTTCGAGGTTAGTGTGTACATAATTTGTACTTAATACAGCAAACCACTTCTGAAAGGCTTCACAGTGCAGATTCCCACCAGAAACTCACAGGGTTCTCCCTGCTTCGCACCAGCACGTGAACTGTCAAAAGTTTCCACGTTTTTACTTTTGTGTGTTCCATAGAATGTGCTAGTGAGTGTATAGCATGGCCCTCACCGTGTCAGAAGATTTGTATGCCGGGCTTCACTTGTCCACCTTGTCTGAAACAGTGACTGCTGCAGGCGGGCCAGGCTAACACAAGGCACGTGGTTGGTGTTGGGATCCAATCAGGGGCTGCAGAGATGCATCAACACAGCCCCTCTCCAATCACTGGCCTTGGTACCGCCTCAAGCTTTGCAAAGTCAGTCCCCACCTGACCCGTTTAGCACAGGAAGCCTGCTGACAGGATCCTCAAAACTTCCAACTCCTTAAAGGACTTAAAGGAATACTTTGAGTAAGAGCCTGTTCTCACATCTTATATAAATGCATGGTGAATCTTTCTAGAAGAAAACTGAGTAATTTCCGGGACGTCTAGACTAATGGAAGGAGTTTCCAGGACAATTTTCTCCTAAGTACAGCACACGAGAAGGCAGAAAAAAAATGTTTCCAGCCGTCTTTGTAAACAAATTACAGTCCACATACCCACTTCTTAGGGCAAAATGCCATGCTCATTTGAATAAGAAACTCCTACTACCTTTGTTTTTTTTAGCATTTATTTACTCTGAGTATGTGTGCGCACGCACGTGTGCATGGGCAAGTGTGTGTGTGTGTGTGTGAGAGAGAGAGAGAGAGAGAGAGAGAGAGAGAGCGCACACGTGCGCGCTCTCGCGTGTGTGCACGTGCATGTGTGTACACATGGTGGGACATGTGGAGGCCAGAGACAGCAGACAATTTTCCCTTCCACTGTGCGAGTTTTAGGGATCAACTTTAGGAGACCAGCTTGTGCACATAGGTCAGGATGGGCCGGTCTTTGAAGGTTAACTGGTCCCTGGTTCCTACTATCTGCTGCTTGGTCATCAGGAAATGTACACAACGTCCGCTACATGCTCCTGTGGCCTCTCGGTTACCACGCACCGAAAACCTCTGAAACCCCAAGCCAGTCAGGTGAATCTTCTTCCCTTTCCAATTCTGTGGGGCATTTTATCTTAGCAATGCAGAGGTAACTAGCACAGGAGTGAAACTTTAAACACTGGGCACGCCGTTCTTCCCGATGGGATGCAATGAGATGGATCCATCAAGGATGATCCCAAGGGATGTCCAGCACCAAAGGATAGGATCACGTCGCATCACTATCACACTGCTTCCCAAGCATTAAAAGACACTTAAACCATGGGAAGAATATTTACGAGGGTTATGGGGTGAAACGATCCCCAACCCCTTAGCAACAAAGCGAGGCTCCTTCTAAGTGCATCTATTAACTTTCAAAGCGTTTTGTCTCTCAACGCCTTCTAAAGAAGTATTATAAGGATGGTACTTTGATTCACACTATTATTCGTTAAAGTGCTTTTGTTTTCAAATATTCAGTGATCCCCGATGGACAAACTAAGGGCTGCTGTTGGTGGGAAGGTTACTCAGGTCAGTCACAGAGCCAGGGTTCCATCTAGGCCAGCTGAAGTCAAATCCACGACATTATCTTTTTTTTTTTTTTTAAATCTCGTGTTTAACGGATTGCTCAATCTGCTCCCCACCTTCAATGTTTGGCTTTCACCTTGAATGAACAACCTGAAGCATACTTTCCCTTTCTTATACTTGGCATGTTGTCCCTCCTCTCCAGGTTGGAATCTGATGAAATCTCCCAGCTTCCCTTTAATTGGCATTGGCAACATGTGGTCTCTGATAAAAAGCATATTTTCCCCCAAGATTGCAGTCATCAGTTGGGCTCATTTTTCTTGGCCCCTCCATCGAGCTGAACTTCTCTGGAAAAAGAACCAGCAGCTTGTGGGTTACTAAGTGCCAGGGAGCTGAACTTGAGGGGAGGGGATTTTAAAAATACATTTTTTAAAAGCCTGTGGGTGCACGTGTATGCACGCGTACACTGGCATCAGCCACCCAATCCACCTATGATGCATATGCAGAACTCGTCAGTGTATGCGAAACTCTCAAAGGCCATGGTTTTGATCCGTAGCCTATTTATTCCAAACAGAGCTAAATGGGGAGGCCAAATATAGAAAGTGATGCTCCAGGGGCCCTACGGCCTATATAGAATTTAAACTCAAATGATTTGCAAAATCACTACTAAGACAGCTTGCTCATACTGTCAGCGTGCCAGCACCAGAAGCTCGCCGTGTATTTTTGTCTTGGCAGATGCACATTCTGTTATAAAGGTCTGTTCATCTGATGCCTTCCGTGCTTTCAGGTAACGTTCAGTATCTTCTCGCGGAGGGAGGAGCGTCACGAGCCCACACAGAATCTCTAAGTCGCTGCTACGGACAGTGTGCACTCTGACCCCGATCGTGGGCTGGCCTCCTGCCTTACTTCCCGTAGTCCACAAGTCACGGGTGTTCTTCCTTCCACTTTTATGATTTCCAGGACTTTCCAGGCAGAGGGAAAATAAAGTTGATGTTAGACGATACCCATGATTATATTCAAAGACTCACCTTGGGTTTAAGAAAAGTTTTGTTATTTTTATTTTATTTTATTTTATTTTTTTAGATTAAAAAAAAAAAAAAGACCACGGTTTTCTAAACTGATTAGCATAGTTTTTAAGCCACTCCGAAGTGTTTGTTAGGCTTCGCATGCTGGTCTCCATATGCCTCTTTTCAATTACATGTGCCGCCGCAAGGATGGCTGAACGAATGCTTCTTTAAAAACAGAAAGCAAACTGTTAGGCTTTGTACAGTGTAACTAGTTAGCGTGCGACGTCTCAAACTGCCCTGATTTCATCACCAAACTGCTAGCTGTTCTGTTTGCAGAAATAGCCACTAAAATGTGCCTGAGAATGAGATGCTCTGTGGGAATGAAGGGACACGGAGGGAAGCCGAGAAAGACTTAAAATAACGCGAGATTGGGTGGAGCGTGGAGCGGTTGCGGAGGGCTCTCGCTTTGGAAGGAAGCAAAAATAATAACAGTGACTCGAATGTTTAGCGAATATTATTTACGTTTGGCTGATTCAGAAATGTTCACGTTCTTTGAAACCGTACCTAACTGCTCATCACAGCGATTTGTAAAGCGAGTACCGTGGTGTTGCATCTTAGACCCCCGAGCAGAAAGACAGGGTGCTTATTTCGTGAGGGCAGGAGAGTGGTGGTGTTTAAAACAGGGCGGTGTGGTTCCAGGACTGCGTCCTATAGCACGGTGCTTGGAGAAAGGTCCAAGATGATATTAGGAGGCCCATTGTTCATCTGTGCTTAAGTCACTGAACCTAGGGCTGTATGACCAGCCTGTAAAGGCTCTCCTGTCCCGCCCACGAGAGTGTCTGTCATATAGCCAATTCTAAGGAAGTGATTGCGAAATGAATGAATGAAATCTTATTTTCTTGGAAGTACCAGAAGTAAGGTAACTAGGGTGCAAAACGAGACATCAGTTGAACAAAACTAAAAGGTGTATGAAGCAGCTAGTAGGTGCCTCATTATTATTATTATTATTATTATTATTATTATTATTTCTTCTTCTTCTCCTTCTCCTTCTCCTTCTCCTCCTCCTCTTCTTTCTCTTCCTCCTCCTCCCCCTCCTCCTCCTTCTCCTTCTCCTCCTTCTCCTTCTCCTCCTCCTCCTCTTCTTTCTCTTCCTCCTCCTCCCCCTCTTTCTCTTCCTCCTCCTCCTCCTCCTCCTCCTCCTCCTCCTCCTCGTCCTCGTCCTCGTCCTCGTCCTCCTCCTCGTCCTCGTCCTCCTCCTCCTCCTCCTCCTCCTCCTCCTCCTCCTCTTTCTCTTCCTTCTCCTTCACGGCTGGGATACTAACCTCAATCAAGCTGAACTCTGGGTTAAGATCCACGTACTCATCTCTCTCTTGGTTTTATTTGGCTCCTCAGTCTGGGGTTCAGTTTTTCGAATATTAAATAAACTTTTACTTAGAAATTATTACTTAGAAAGCAGATCCCCTTGATTCGGGATGCCATAATCATGTCTCAGCTATGTCCACTCGCGTGTTTAAACTTGTCTTGATTTAGGACTTTCTCTGTTCTGTTAGACTATAAGACTTTATGAAAGTGCTTCCACATCGAAACACAGAATTTTGGATAATCTAAACCATGGCCCTTTAAAGAAAAAGGTGCACAATATCTAAGAGGAAAGGGTTGTATTCTAAGTAGCCACAGAGGGGCTACTTAGAGAATAATGTTAATAGGTGTTGGCCTCAGTCACTTTAGGACGTACATTCTGGAGGGTCCCTAAGAATAGACACACAGGTACCAACTTTCCGCAACAAAATGGAGTGCTTTAAAACCACCGCCCAGAGAATTTGTCTTCTCTTTATAAAGTGGTTGTGTTTCAGGAAGTGCGGATGTTTAAACAATGATAGAAAATTTCGAATAAAGTGAGGAAGACTACTTGGTGAGCTTAATACCAAGCTCTAAGAAGCTCTGGATAAATACATTCCCAATAACGATTTATTTACATGGATTTTTTTTTTTTTACCTAGGAAATGACGTTTAGATCCCGAATAATACAAAATATTCCCTATACTCAGAAAACATAGCAAGCGACTTGAAGATCATTTTATTCGTTTCCTGAAAAGGGGTTTTGAATTACAGGTAGACCTGGCCACAGGAAATCCAGACACATGCAAAACCAGATTTACACAACCGATAAATTATTTTAAGGGTTCTCTGAACACCAGTGACATCATCCATCAACGTGAAGCCGCTTCTGCAAATGTGCGCACATTTCCTGAAAGGATTTATAATCCAGCCAATACGGTACATTTTGAATGCGTTACAGAAAGGACAGATTTACAGGAGACAATCTGCCCTCATGACGATTGCATATTGTGGCATTTCTAGTCCATATGGATCAGCAAGACTTGGATAGCAGGCATTTGACCTTCAAAATCATGCAAATGTGAAACCAGGCTTCTACTCCTTACAGCTGGGAGCGTCAGGAGGACTTCTTCAGCTTCTTCTGGAGGAACTGATTAAAACCCAGTTTGACTACAGATCAGTCCTGAGGTTGTATTACTCCTGGGCTCCTCCTCAGAGAGAAAGGTCTAGTCCCTTGCTCCCTTCTCACACATTCCCTCCAGCTAACCTTCGCTCATTAGCACCCAGATCTCAGCTGCTGACCATTTAAGAGAGAACTTGCTAACTCCTAGCCACAGGCTAGCTCTGAACAAGACCTCAAAACCTTTTTGTTCATGCCATAGTTAATCTCCAGGAATAACTTCTGATAGTCTTTGAAAAGGTCTTGAGAGTAGCTTTCTTTCTGTCACAGGCCTTAGGAAGCTGTGCTTTCTCACTTCCAAACCTCAGTGGTGCCAGATAGAATCAGACTGTTTATCTTGCGATGATAATTTTCTGGGTTTATAGCGTAACAATTCGCCAAGATTATTGGAACAGAATCCCAAGAAGTTATATTTGTTAATCAGCCAACTTTTTTTTTTTTACGTTTAAAAATTCATCGCAAAATGGTATCGCTTTTCCAGAATGCTGACGAACAGGGCTTGAATAAATGCATTTTTCCGAAGCAAAGAGAAGTTTGTTTTTTTAAAAAAAATACTAAGATTGAGAGAAATGATTTTTCAGTTTCCTTCTTCGTAATTTCGAGCTTCGAGAGCCCTGCAGAGAGAGGCAGACTGAAGGAAGTCACAGGCTGATGACCACATCCTGCCAAGCTGAGGACAATTAAAAAAAAAGTCTAGGCAGACTCTGTTTCCATAGAGACCATGAGGAATGGGGGTGTTACTTTCGCCCTGGCACCTGCAGCATCCTTGAGTACTCTTATTTCTATGAAGGGATGCCTTACAAGAAACGGGCATTGAGCTTTTAATCAACATTGTAAAGACTTTATTTGTTTGTCATTTTGTGTAGTGTTTCTTCAAGGCTGTTTCTAGCGATCTGTTTTAACTTATTAACTCTCCCAATGATAATGAATATTTTTTTCTGTTTTTTTTTGAACGTGGACATTATTTGCCTGTCTAGCTTTAATAAGATAAAATATTTGACAAATATAAAGGTTAGTGATCCTAATTGCTTATGATTAAAAATGTTCCTTTTATAGATACGGAATTACTTGGCGTTCTTAGACTCTAAAAGCCTGAATTTGTTAACAATATGTTAGGAGCCACTGTGACCTCCCCATACACTTCTGGCTATTCCGTCTTCACAATAAAGTAGTTGCCCCTGCTTTCCTTGTTACAGATTAAACGAGGCTTAATGAAGTTTGACAACTCTGGCTATGGACCATCTTACGGCCATGTGAGATCTCTATGAACCCCAGTTTGAATACGGTCTTTCCCAAGAGCCAGCCGCCAAGAGCATCTGGTTTATAAAGAGGCCTTAGTGCATAGCTTGGTGTCTATTACCTATGCATAGCCTTAGTCAACTGCTGTATTAATCAAAAAGCCCAAAATAGAAAATCTTCATCAAGTCTGAATTTGCTCTAGTAGAGAGGTAGACTGATGGCCAAGAGCTGATGGGGCTATGAAGGATGGAGTTGCTGGGAGCCATGGACTCCCTCATGCAGTGACCACTCTGTAAGGGAGCATCTGGAAGGAGTAGGCTCTGAGAGCCTTTTGTGCATTGATAATATATAACCTTATAATCCATTTTCAGTAGTATACACAATAATCTCCTGTGTTCATTCAGAAATGTTGATATGTAAAATCTTAACTCTTAAAAGTATAAGCTCATTGTGTATTTATTTATAGAGTATTAAACCATGCCTAGAAACTTCATGGATGATGTTTGAATACCATTATGTAAGTCAACATAGAAACCAAGAGGAGGGTTGGGGATTTAGCTCAGTGGTAGAGCGCTTGTCTAGCAAGCACAAGGCCCTGGGTTCGGTCCTCAGCTCTGGAAAGAAAGAAAGAAAGAAAGAGAGGGAGAAAGAAAGAAAGAAAGAAAGAAAGAAAGAAAGAAAGAAAGAAAGAAAGAAAGGAAGGAAGAAAGAAAGAAACCAACCAAGAGGGAATATTACTTACATCCTTGAAGAAGCAAGGTTATATTCTTCATTAAAAAAAACAGAAATTGATTAATTCTAACAAGTTTCCACACTACCCTTAGTGATATTTGAATTTTTTACTCTAAAGTGGCCTTGTCTAGGAAACATACACATTTTATATCCCATGGGGAGTACATAGGACAGACTTCTAAAGAGTTTCTGAGTTTTAAAATTTTCCTTTACAGACCAATTGGTTATCCAAGACCAATTAGTCAACCCTAAAAACATGCATACAATAAGAATTATACAAAATGGAGCAGATTGGCAGATTGATCTTATGAGGTATATATATATATATATATATATATATATATATATATATATATATATTACATAAGGGGGCTCTGAGCTTGAAAGAGAACAATTAGGGATATATAGGAGTGTTTGGAGGGCAGAGGCTTCAGTCCTACTTGATGGTCCTGGCTTCTGGGTCTTAGAAACACTTCCTTCTGCTTCAGCTCCCCTCCCTATGGTACCTTGCCCCTCTGCTGACCTCTTGTTCTTATCCTGTATTCAGCCTTCATTCTCTTTGCTACTTTGAATTCAATGCCTTCGTTTCAGATGTCCATGGTGGTGTTTGCTTTTCTGCTAGGTCTTGGATCCACAAGCTGTTTTCATTGCTGGCAGAACATGGAAGCAGAATGGGGATTCTGGAAGCCAGTGCATCTGAAATGTTAGAAGAGACAAGCAGTGACATGGGATTTGTCATTTCAGATGTAAAACTAAGCTTTTACAACAACCTGACTCCCTGACACACGTCTAAGGAAACGTGTACAACTATATTCCCTGATAACTCCCATTTCCCAAGTATTTTCTTGCAATCCTCAGGTTGTTCTATATTACAATAAAGAATCCCAGTCTAATTTAAAAGCATGAATTCTGGGAATGAGTACAGGTAGTTTAGACTTTTTGAGCTAAACGGATCATGGCACAAGGGCAGCTATCACTTTATAAAATGCACCAAGTCAACTAGAGAAGATCTACTGATACATAGATCTCTAGAGCTTTCTAACGTTTCTTCTAGGAGCTCCAGTGGATAAGCAATAGCCCGGAACCAAAAAGCCTTTGAAATATCCTCCATCTGCCCCTCATGCTCAGTGACCTTGAATGTGTCACCTGAAGCAGAGGTGACAGTCTTGAAGAAATAATCCTCTGTCTGAGACAGCAATCCAGTCTGTACTGAAGCAGAGAGCGGAAATATCAGGGCTGTGAAAACTTCAACAGCAGAAGATTGTACTTGATGTGTCCAGTACATGAAAACTTCTGAGCGTTTTCTCTGCTGTGAGTCAACTGTGTCTATGTATCTCTGTTTGTGTCGATGCATGGCTATTTATATCTCTGTCATTTATTGTCACTAAGCACATAGGAACCCCTAAAACAAAGAGTCGGAATCTAGGTAGTGGTTTTCTGAACAGAACACCAGTAGCATAGGAAATAAGACCAATGTTCCAACAATGGAATCTAATGAAATGAGACGTCTTCCCAGTGGAGAAACTGTCAGTTGAGTGAAGACGCAGCCTACAGAATGGGAAATATATTAGCCAGCCATGTCCAACAAAGAATTGGTGTCTAGAATACACAAAGAACCCCAGTAACTAAACACCAAGAGAGTAAGCAACACGAATTAAACCCAGGGACGTAACTAAATAGAACATGCTTAAAGGAACTACAAACGGCTAGAAAACACTTTAGAAATATCTCTTTAGCCACTAGGGAAATGCAGATTAAAACCACTTGAAAATTCTGTCTCACCACAGTTAGAATGGCTGCCATCAAGAATACCAAATAATGATGAATGCTGGTGTGGATATGGGGAAAGGAGAATTGTACAATGTTGGTGAGAATGCACCCTAGTATAACTGCTTTGGAATTCAGTCTGGAGGTTCCTAAAAGAACTGAGGATAAATGTGCTCTATGACCCATCTATGTACCAGGTGGGTGCCCAAAGGACTCTAGACCCTACAATGGAGATACTTGTTTATTGTTTCCCTAGTCATAAAGGCTAGGAAATGGGGGTAGCCTAGATGCTCGGCAACTGATGAATGAACACAGTAGACGTGGTACTTGTCCACACTGGACTATCACTGAGCTATATTGAGAAAATGAAATTAAGAAGTTTGCAGGGAAACATTGGAATTGAAGAAAAATTAGACTAAGTGAGGTAAGCAGGGGTCCAAAAGAGAAGTAAAACATGTTTTGTTTTGTTTTGTTTTGTTTTGTTTTGCATAAAGATCCAAGTTTCTTTAAAATAATGTGTGTAAGCTAGGGATATCTGGGCAAACCAGAAAACGAGGAAGGGGATGGGGAGAGAGGTTCTTTTCAGGGGCAGAAGAATGTCAGTCAAAAGAAACTCTAGAGAAAATCGTGGAGGGGCATATCCATTTTAGACAGGGATGAGGTCAGCGCCTTGAGGCAGTAAGGATGTGGACGGGGGATGGAAGAGGGTTAACTGTAATAAAAAGAGTAGAAAGAAACTGGAAAAACGAGATATGCCGGCCTGTACAGAAATGGCTTGACTACTGGGGAGTAACCAACCAACTTCCCTCTAGTCAGATTCAAAACCCTCTCCACGGTGGTGTGGGGGACCCACGTCTGAACCGCAAGCTTGACAAACAATCCGAGCTAGGGAAGTGGGTCTGAGGGAAAATGCATTTCTGATGATGAAGTAAAAGCTAACAGAGCAGGAAACTGCCTCCTCAGTATCCATGCTTACAGGGACGGACAAAGCGCGGCTCCTGGCCCCACTCAAAGAAGTCTCCGCCTTCCGCAAACAGTGTGAAAGCAAGGCAACAGTTTCTCAGCGTGAAAACAGTGAGGACGTGGGCCTAGCCCTAAACAAGTCACTTAAGCTGCCTCTCTAAGGCTCAGGGGACATTGTGGAAGAGTAGGAAGGGATCATAGAAGAGTCAGGAGACAGTGCGAGTGGCTATAAAGTGTCATTTCGTAGAAACTATACAGCCAGTATAATCATTAACTCACAGCTCTGGTTACAAGCAGTGGGCCCACGCAAGAATGCATCTCTAGGAAGCATCCAAGGAAGGGGGAGGCACCACATTCTTTACCTATGACCTCTTGGCTACTGATCATTTTGGGTAGAAAGGGACTTACTATATATTTCTATGGCTGTGGTTGTAAGCCTTCTGCTGAGACCACCAGGATCCAATGTATAATTCCAAACCCATGGACGTACAGATGGCCCAGGTAAACCTTGGTGGAACACAAAACAAGGTGAAAAGATACGAATTCTATAAAGATTCGTGCGGAGGGAGGAGGCTGAGCCAATGTGGAAGGAAGCTAGGCAGTAAGAGAAGTCGGTATTCAAAGGATACGTATGTTTTTTTATAAAAAAAAAAAAAACATTTAAAAAAGGAAAATCATTTTGAGTTTATTATTCAAATTTAAAAGCACTTAGTTTTCATCGAATTGAACTTTTTGCAACGAATGTTAGCTTGTTAACACATAGGGTTCTGAGGCTTATTTAAAGTATTTGCAAACACGCATTTGGGGCTGGGTTAAAACAGCTGTCCACTTTCCTGTTTGGTTGAAGCTCAACCACCGCCCACTTCCGTGTTTGGTTGAAGCATCAACCGCAGTCTCCACCATCGCGAGAAGTTTCTTAGGCAGGCTTTCAGCTGGTTAGCGAGGGCGCCCCCATTTATAAGCCCAACCCTGTTCTTATGACAGCTGAACGTAGTAAGACTTTCTTTGTAAATACTACAACCCTAACCCAGGATGCTCATACCCCATTCCAATCAGGACAAGATCATATAAAGCTGAGTACATACATTCTCTGCTTTGTGTTCCTGACTCGCGGTCTCCGTGACAGTCTCTCCCATTCATCCCAGTCATGCTTGCAAATGCTTTTCAGAAAGCCTTTACCAATCTCTTGGAACAATCCGAGTTGTTCTTCAGACCTCGGAGTGTAATGGGAGCTCCAATACGAAGCTGTCAGAAAATTCTAGCGAGTGAACATCTTCAGAAATTGCCAATGTAGGATCTTTGACTTGCTGTATCTAGTAGAGAACACTGGGAGAGCTAACTCATGAGCAATTGGTAAGCTTGACTTCATTTGACAGCGACGAACTCCTGGGCTGAAAGGCTTGCTCTTTGGGTGTATTGATTACACAGAGCTGGATCAAGAACAGTGTGGCAATGTTTAGATGTGGCTAGGACCACAGAGATTTGCCTTGGAATGACACAATTAAACAGACTCCACTTCACTTCCACGTTCTATGTTTTAGCACATCAGCATCTTGGGGGAAAGAGACTGTGCCTCAAAATGCGTTATGGTTCCTCGAGAAGGCTTTAGAGACAAGGGACTAATTTATAAAGTTCAGTCAAGTTCTTACTGAGTATTCCCTGCACACAACATTTTGTATGGTGCCTTTGCTACTTGTGTGTGATGAGGGAACGGCAATGCTTGGCTAATATTTCTTGCAAGGTTCCTTGGAGGACTAAATGAGAAAAATATTCAAAAATAGTTAGGATTCGAATACTACTTTTGTCGAAGCCACATACCCATGGTAACTATTTTTACAAATAAGGAGAGAAATCTTCAATCATTTTCTTCTTTAATATGAAAATATGAGGAAAGTAAAAAATCAACAAAGGATTGCACAAAACTACCAAGAGTAATCTTTGATTTGGGGGTAGCCACTTTCCTTCTTCCTTCCTTCCTTCCTTCCTTCCTTCCTTCCTTCCTTCCTTCCTTCCTTCTTTCCTTCCTTACTTCCTCCCTTCCCTCCTTCCTTCCTTCCTTTTAATTATGTACACAGATAAACCAGTAAATGGCGATGACTGAAGAAATGAGCATTTTTCTGAGAAGATAGCGAGATGGTTTTGTCATTTTCCTTACCTGCACATTGCCTCTATGGTCTGATTTTCACTCTGTCTTGCCTTGCCTTGTTGACCACATTTCTAGGTTGTCACAATCAGAGACCTCATAAAAAACAAGGTCATTCTGTACATACATTTTAAATTATGTAAACAAACTAGGAGAAAAAATGTCCAATTTTGAGGGACACCTAATTCATTTTGGGTTTGGAAATATTCTTCCACCTCTTGCACCTCATAAAATGTGTATTTCATGTACTTGCAAAATTACTACAGATGGGGCTAGAGGGATGGCTCAGCGGTTAAGAGCACTGACTGCTCTTCCAGAGGTCCTAAGTTCAATTCCCAGCAACCACATGGTGGCTCGCAACCATCGGTAATGGGATCTGATGCCCTCTTCTGGTGTGTCTGAAGACAGCAACAGTATACTCATAACATAAAATAAATATTTAAAAAAAAAAAAACCAAGAAGATTCCGGTTTACTGGCTCCTCTCCACCACACATTTACGGATATTCTGTCAAGTAGTCTCTTCCAGCTTTTGTTTCAGAAAAGGCCAGATTACAAGTGTAATAATTCCCTTAACTTCTATTTTCACCTCTGTTTGACAGACATTCATGGAGGATGCTAACTCTACCTCTGGTCTTCACAACCACACTGACAATAACATGCGGGACATCACCTCATAAAGGTCTTCCCGTTCTCTATCTCTCACTCTACTCTTGATTTTTGTTAATAGGAAGGCCAGTGATCCATGCTAAGAACAGTTATACTATCCTCACTCTGTCTCCTCTCTCAGGTCTTGAACCATTCTCTCACCACAGAGTTCTACACCTCCGTCCTACATACACATATGCTTTCTCTTCAGGTTGCCTCTTTCCTGAGGCTGACAACTCTTCTTTGGACTTTTTTCAGAGCTATCTGATTGCTTCTCCTAATAACTCGTCTTTACTATTCCAATAGATCAAACTGCCTGGACCAGTGTCCCTTCCCTGAGATGTCCCTTCATTGAGATGTCCTCTACTCAAGTAACTATGATGCCTCATGTTTATCTTAGCTCTGCTAACATTCACTAGAGTGCTAAGCCATATATGAGGTGAAGTGTCAGCCCCTGGGTGTAGCTCTCAAAGTCTGGCTACACCTAGTGCATGCCTGCCATGCCAGGTGGCCACACACCTGGTTTCCTTGCAGGCCAAGACTTGCACTCCACTTTATGTGGCTGTTGATAGTATTCCATTAACCTGGAATTACTTTCTCTTCTCTTGTATCAAAATTGTGCACATACTTCAAAGCGCAGGCACAAAGGTTCTTCAGACTTCCTTTATGTTTTTATAAACAGCTGTCAGGGACTCACTTGTTCCTAGAAGTTTTCAACTCATTGCTTATTCTTCAGTCGTATATGGTATGGACATGTCATATAGAATTGTTTTAGGCCACTCTTGACTCTTCAAGAGACATTACATCCAAGAATATGGGTGTCATGTGTTATTAATTCATCCTATCTGTTCCTTCCCTAATTGCTGTCATGTATGTAATAGCTGACCATCAATTTTCTGTTTAGTCAATATTATGTAGAAAAACACTTTGAAATGTTAATGCTTAAAATAACTAATAAATGATGAGAGTGAATATTACTTCTTTGTATTATATCCAAAGAAATTAATTAGTGAAGAAAGTAAGCTAGTGGAGGGTGTAAAGGATAAAATTATGTTCTTTAATTTTATTCTAAGTCAACAGATATGTATGAGAAAATGAATTAACTCTCTCTTTATATACATTTTCAGTCATAATCTAAATATTAGTCAAGTAAAAGGTAAACTTACTTAACTCTCAGCCATGGTTAGTGGGGTAAGCAATAATAACGTTAAACGGCAACCGTTATTCTCTTGTTGTATTTTATTAGTTTATTGTATGTGGAGGAAGCACACATGGAAACATGCCGAGGTCAGTTTATTTTTACATCGAATATGCTGCATGCATGCACCATGTGTATGCTGTGCCCCAGCCAATGGAGGTCAGAACAAAGCATTCCCTGGAGGAAGAGGTTGCCAGCCACAGTTCAGGAGCTGTGAACTGAATCCATGTTCTTCGCAATGACAGCCAGTGCTCCTAACTGCTTAGTCATCTCCTAACCTCATTGATTATTGTTTAAAATGATGGTGATGATGGTGATGATGGTGATGGTGATGATGATGATGATGGTGGTGGTGGTGGTGGTGGTGGTGGTAGTGATGATGATGATTATTATTTTGACTATGCGTATTTATGAGGATTGGAGGTTGCAGGAGTGCAGATTTCTGCAGAGGCCCGAGGTGTCAGACCTCCATGGCACTGTAGATGGAGTTATATGTGCCGTAAGCTTCCTGGCGGATATTGGGAATAAAGTCCAGTTGTCTGGAAGAACACTCATGTGTCTAACCATTGAGCCATCTATCTCTCCAGCCCACTTGAACAGTCTTAACACCTAGCAAAGAATTCGTATAATTAATTTTCTTAGATAAGTTTCTTGTATATTAAGAGATTTTTAATTACCTTTTTAAGAAAGTTTTTATGAATTTTGATTGTTTTTTCCTCATTCAGAACAAGGCCTGAACAATGTTTTAACATGTAGCGCAGGGAGAAAATTTGAGGTTCTCAATATAGTTCCTAAGGGGATTTAATGTAAAGAATATGCCAACTATATTTTCTGCCTTCAGCTGACCTCAAAATTGCAAGCATTTTCCAAAGTAGTGAGAACCAATTATTTAGAACATTATATGTCTTAGTATGCTTAAATGTTGTTCAATCCAAATTTAAGTACAGAAAGTGCCCACTTAGCTCATACATTATATTCATGAGAATATTAAATATGAAAACAGAGTCTAGAATCGTTGGGAAAGAAAGAAAACAAGTAACCAAACGAATCAGGAAACACATTTGATCTCTACTCATTGGAGGAGCTGACTTTATCCAAATTAAGAATTTCCATGTTGGAAAACATTAGAAATCACTTACAAAATCACAATTGGTAATGACTGTTGGGGGCCCAACTCTGAATCTAGTACTGTGTGTTACTGACTTAAAAATGCATAGCCCTTGGGAAAGTATTGTTAACAGAAACCTCTTTTTTTTTTCCCAAAGTGATTCAAATAAAATGAAGTGGCTGTAATGAGAGTAAGGGGCAGGGTGGGGGGGGGTGTAGAAAACCAAGTTTACTTATTTGCACTTTACCTAGGGCAAGATCATACAGAATTCTAACGCTTTTAGAAAAGCCCGTGTTTTGAGGGCAGTTGTGAGTGGGACCATGTTCTCTGTCCCTCTGGCCTCGGCTTCCTAAGTGTCCTAATAACTCGAGTACACTGCCGGGACGAACGAGGCAGTCACGGCCGCGTCTAGAGATTCTGCATCTGCCTTCCTTAATCAACTTGCTTTCCTGAATGTGAATCGCAATAATGAGTCAATTAACGTCCTCAAATGCCAATGAGATGCAAAAGAGATTGGTTGCGGCGGCGGCGGCAGTGTGTTTCGGGAGCGGTTCCAATGTCTGGATTTTTAACGAGAGTCACACACTGAGCTCACAACTGATTATTTATTTCATATAAACGTGACTACCTGGCACTTTCCCCTTCATTCTTCCCCATGGCTTCCCCAGGAAAGCAGGGAAGACAAATAAAAAGATTATATATATAGATTCTTATATATAAAGATTATATATATATACATATATATATGTATATATATATATATATATATATATATATATATATATATATATATATATATAACAAAAGAAGACTCACTGGTTCGAAGCCCTCGCCTCAAAGACTTCCATCCTCACACCCTCAGGCAGATAGAAAGATGCGCCATTAGTAGCTTTTCCTTACCAGAGTTCTAGAATTAGAGCCCTTCCTTGTATATGCTAACTAGTAAAAACCATTTCCAAATGGTTTGCTTTGGCTGACAAGCCTGGAAGGTATATTTAAATAGTGAGTTGTCATTCGCTATTTTCTGTCAGAGCTTTGAGTATATTCCTGTAAGTACAACACAAATTCTGTGCTATTATGTCTCCCAGTTTAGATACAATAGAACGAGCTCAGCCAGACGTTTCACAGGCAGTGAAACCAGGTCCATCAGCAAACGCTTTCCTCCTCAACCTCGACAGATCCTCTAGCTGTCCATTGCTGTGGGGCTTAGATTTCTCCATCCTTGGGGTACAAATTAGAATTCTAGTTTTTATTATTGAATTTTTTTTCTTTAAAATTCTTCAGGTTCAATGAGTAATAAATGTTCCAAAGCAATTTGCTGTTCAGACTTTCCGGCTCAGCATTTTAAAAGGACGGACAGCTGGCTGACCACTTGGCAAGCGCAAGACCCCCAAAGTAAAATGATAACTCTGGCCGCATGGCCACTTTTCCCTGACAGATTGGAACCCCTCACTGGCCATATTTTAATGTAAAAACTGAACTGCTGAAATTCAGTCATATGCTTTCTTCCCAGGGAGCCGAGAAGTGTCTTTCTGAGGAGCACGTAGCCATCCACAGTAAAATCTGCCATGCCGGAGTGACCAATTTAAAGCTTGTACTTTTGAAATTTTTCTTTCTTAATTGTCACACTAAGCAGAGGGGACTGGAAGACATAATTTAGAAAATTGTCAAGTTACGTCCAGATTCAATGGGGTTTTAAAAAAACCTATGGAGAGATCACGGGTGATTTCTCACATTGGTATTGCTGTGTGTCCTGGGCAGACTCTGGCTGCTGTTTGGTGAATAGACTTAAATTATGAAAACAGTCATATTTTGAGCTAAAAATGCTTTTATCTACAAATAGATGCTTTATTCTACAAATGTGACGATTTTCTATGTAGCAGCAACTTTAGAATGATTCCTTGTCATTTAGATGAATCCAGGAGAGAGAGAGAGAGAGAGAGAGAGAGAGAGAGAGAGCGAGCAAGAGAGCAAGAGAGCAAGTGAGAGAGAGAGAAAGAGAAGAGGGCGGGAGGAGAGAGAGAGGGGGAGAGGAAGAGAGGGAGAGAGAGAGAGAGAGAGAGAGAGAGAGAGAGAGAGAGTGAGAGTGAGAGAGAGAGAGAGGAGAGAGAGAAGAGAGAGAGTATTTGAATTACATATAAAAGGAGTATGTGTCATTATACATCTTGCCTGTTCATGTTTGATGATGCAAACAGGTAAAGGCTAGGTGGCCTTCCCTTCCTCAAATGTTTTTCCACCCAATAAGCACTGCAGCAATGCACCAATGAGGAGAGATGGAGAACGACTGCGTGGAGGTTGTTAACCGCTCCGGTGTCCCAGCTTCAAGGCTAAAGACATTTTATTTTATAATGCTGGAATCGTCATGTCAACTGCCTCGAAAACAAAATACCTAGTGAGACTTTAGTTGAGATGGCAGACGAACCCATTTCTGTAAACAGAAGATGGCTCGCCATATTCACTCCGATTGTGGAACTTCCTCCAGGAGAAATCCCAAGCAAGCTAATGTGTGCGGTTCTTAGGAAAAACAATGTTACCCTGCCTCCAGAATGCAGGGTGGAGCTAAGCCAGTGAGCTGTGATTGGGTGCGTTCCAGAAAGGGTAGACACTCAGGAGAGTAAATCCCCAAGGGGAAACCTCTGCCATTCAAAGCTGCAGAGAAATCTCTACTTGCTTCTTTTGCTTTTCAAGGTCCCGTTTAGAATTTCAGAATTACAGAATTACAAGCAAAGCACTCTGAGTAAAGCGCGCTTGCATTCCAGTTGTGCGGCCTGGAGGGGGTACCTAAATCAGTCTTTACACACGTTACGGAGTCATCTACGCACTCCAATAATTAAAACCGAAGATCCCAGATTACTCATAGAAAGTTCTACCCCCGTCCCCGTCAGAGCAGTTACGGATGTTCCTCTGCTTCCAATCTAAACGAGCTTCAATAAAAAGTATTTTACAGCCCTCCTTGGTACATTTAGATTCCTAATGAATGTCAATTTCCCCCCCCTCTTTCCTTCAGCTTCATTTAAACAACCTGAAAGCAAAGTTCTTTGCCTTCCCCAGAAACAATCTAACAGCTTAATCTTAGAAACAATTTGTATAAAACCCTTTCTTAAGTCCACTCAGCCCTGAGAATTGGCCCTTTAGAACAGGACCACAAGTGACCTTATTTTATTGGTCCACTTGAAGGAAAAAAAAATAACAAAATAAAACAAAACAAAACAAAACAGAAAAACTGGAGAAACTGAGGGGCAGATTGAATCGGGTAGCTAACTGGGTTGAAAGCATTTTGTGATTGTTTTTGTTTTTACTCTACACCTGCGTGGTGGGCTACTCTCCTTATCAAATTCTCAGTTTCCGATGGCTAAATTCTTAGGAGTTTTGGAGCACATTCAACTGGTAGTTAGTGGCCACTGAACTCAGGTGTTTACTCGGTGTCATAGAAGCAATAGCCAGTGATTAAACACAAAAGTGAGGCAAAGCAGCTCACCCTGGGCATCTCCCCCGTGGGCTCAAGAAGTTTCACTTGGGACGTTTTTTGATAATGTATTCTGTAGGATCCCACATTCTGAAAACTGGCTTTTCCCACAATTCTGCCGTCTGACCTGTTTTCTGCTAGCGCCTTTCTTTCTCAAAACAGGTGGTCCAAAGGCAATAGGTAGGTTGCCACCTCTGCTTGGAAAGATGGTAAAGACTCTGTGACTAGCCTGTATTTTTACTGTTTGGGAGGGGGATTATTAGATTATTAGTTTGTATTTAATTATATTAAGTTGCTCGTAGATAGATCAATAACAGGGAAATCCTTGGAACAAAACAAGTATGCATCAGACCATTGCAAAGTCCATTCCTTCTGGAGCCTTCGTTTCCTCAGTAAGAAAAAGGTTGTTATTCAAGCACTGGCTATTTAAGCATGGGGCAGCTAAAGGATCAAGTATAGTCACACCCACGGGCTTCTCAATGGTGGGACTTCTTTAACACGTAAGACTCTCTCTCGTGAGCCAGGATGACACCAGTCACGAACAGACAACTGGTATAATACTTTCCGTAGCTTTCCAAGTCACGCTGAGATGGGATGAAAGGAGGACATCACACAGAGACATGAGGAGGAGGGACAGGTCACGCCAGAGTCTGCTTTGAAGCTCCTGGCCAGCACAATGAACACTTTCTAGGAAGACTGTCAGCATGAAAGTAATAAATTATTTACATAGAAATGTTTTCGAATCAAAATGTTAAAATAGAAATAGAACTCACTTCACTCCTAAATGTTTACACGTATGGGTTGGACCTCACTCCTCTCTCAGATATTTTCTCAGAATCTCATGTTCAAGACTAGCTATGTAGGTTTATGGTGAGCTATCTTAACTCCCATCATCCTCCTGTGCTACAGGAGCTATCCCAACTCCCATAATCCTCCTGTGCTACAGAAGCTATCCTAACTCCCATCATCCGCCTGTGCCACGGGAGGTACCCTAACTCCCATCATCCGCCTGTGCCACAGGAGGTACCCTAACTCCCATCATCCCCCTGTGCCACAGGAGGTACTAACTCCCATCATCCCCCTGTGCCACAGGAGGTACCCTAACTCCCATCATCCCCCTGTGCCACAGGAGGTACTAACTCCCATCATTCTTATGTGGTACAGTTTTATGTTGATTTTAATCCTGCCAGATGTCCCTCAGGGACTACCTTACATCATCCTTTAAATTCTTTAATCAATCACTAAAGGGAACTTTAAAAATTACCCAAATTCTATTCTTCCGAGGACAGAGCTGGAAGAGTGACCCAAGTTCTTTGGAGGAGCCCAGAAGATCATGCATGAATCCCAGATTATGGAACGAGAAGATGTGAAGCTGAAGTTGCCTTGGAGATCCCAAGATGTTTGAGATGCCAGAGCCATGCGATATCTGCTGAGGAAGCAGCTCACAGGGAGTGGAAACAGCCCAGGAGAAATAAAGTTTGTTGCACAAGATGCAACAGGATGAAAAAGGAGTTGGAGTTCTGAAGGCCACTTTGATGTCACACATGGAGGTGCAGAGTTTGGAGTTTGCCTAGTTGATTTCCTGCCTTGATTAGGGGATTACAGTTAAGTGATTGGATGAATGTCAGAAGAGACTTTGAACTTTGGACTTTTAACATTTGGAAGTTGGACTATTTTGCCATGTGTAGGTTTGGCCCCCAAAGACTCATGTGTTTGAACAAGCCTATGGGGACCAGGGAGTGGCTTGTGATGGTTTATATATGCTTGGCCCAGAGAGTAGCCCTATTAGGAAGTGTAGCCTTGTTGGCGTAGGTTTGGCCTTGTGGGCGTGGGCTTTAATACCTTTGTCCTAGCTGCCTGGAAGTGAGTCTTCCACTAGCAGCCTTCAGATGAAGATGTAGAACTCTCAGCTCCTCCTGCACCATGCCTGCCTGGATGCTGCCATGCCCCTGCCTTGATGATAATGGACTGAACCTCTGAACCTGTAAGCCAGCCCCAATGAAATGTTGTTCTTATAAGGGTTGCCTTGGTCATGGTGTCTGTTCTCAGCAGTAAAACCCTAACTAAGACACTGACTCATGGTGAAGTTTCAGCCTGTGGCAAAGTCAAGGATCTGTTGTCACCTAAGTTAAGGTTCCTAAAACAGTAAGGGAGCTGCTCAGGTAAATGTGGGTAAGAGTGTGGAGCTGGGCCTCCCCACCCATTGGCTGGTCATCTACAGAGATCAAAGGTAGAAAGTTGAATTACAGATGTCATATTAGATATCTACATGTATCTAACGTAGACTTAGAATATATCATAAGATACCCAGATGTTAACCTACATGAACTCTGAAAATTTCCCCACTAAACCTTTTTTTCTCAAAGGCAGTATAGGTTTTTCTACCACATACAGTTAAAATACTAAGTTTTCCTTTTCAAAATGTCAAGTCTTTTGTGTGAAACTATTGTGTGAAACAGTAAAAAAAAGTATATATGTATGTATGTATCTATGTACGTATGTATAAACATTTATGTATGTATAAATATATGTATATATAAACATATGTGTGTATGTATGTATAAACACATGTATGTATGTATGTATTGGCTCAGCATCTCATGTAGCCTAAGCTGATCTTGAGTTAGGTAATGGAGGGTCACCCTGAACTCTTTATCTTCTGAGTGCAGAGTACAGGTGTTCACTAGTTTATCTAATTCATGCTTCTTGCTGTTTAACTTATAAAGTATTTTGATATAACCATTTCATTTTGAAGTTTCTCTGTATCTCCAGTCTCTTCCCTTCTGTCATGTCTAACCTATTGACAGTTCCACTCTATATACTTATTTCTTCCACATCACTTTTCTATTGGGGTGTCCAGTTTAAGCCACTTTAATATCTCCTATGTCTCTACATTTTTTTCCTTTCTTTGCATGGGTTTGCATGGTTCCCTGGCCTGCTGAAAACTCACAATCTGTCTATCAGAGATAACCAAGGGTGGAGATTTCAGTACACATCACCATGCCTAGCTTTTATTTAACTTTTTTTTTTAAAGTTTAAAGCAAACTTCATTGTAAAACAAAAATACCAAAAAGCAAATAAGAACAGGGGGAAGAGGGGGAGGAAAAGGAGGGGGAGGGGAAGCAGGAGGATGAGGAGGAGGAGGAGGAGGAGAAGGAGAAGGAAGATGGAGAGGAGGAGGAAAAGGAGAAGGAGAAGGAGAAGGAGAAGGAGAAGGAGAAGGAGAAGGAGAAGGAGGAGAAGGAGAAGGAGAAGGAGAAGGAGAAGGAGAAGGAGAAGGAGAAGAAGAAGAAGAAGAAGAAGAAGAAGAAGAAGAAGAAGAAGAAGAAGAAGAAGAAGAAGAAGAAGAAGAAGAAGAAGAAGAAGAAGAAGAAGAAGAAAGAAGAAGGAGTGAGATTAGCCAGACTCAAAGTCTGTTCAGTTTGTTTGTTTGTTTGTTTGTTTTTGAGACAGGTTTGCTGTGTAGCCTCGGTTATACTTGGACTCATTCTGTAGACCAGGCTAGCCTCCAGCTCCATAGATACCCGCCTGTCTCTGCCTCCCAAGTACAGGCTGCAGCTAAGAGTAGTCATTCATAAACTGTGGAGCTTTACATTGGGGATTACACTTTCACTGTTGATTATAGGTTTATGCCTTGTTCCATCAGAAAAAAAAAAATCCATGAGAAAGTTAAAACTAGAAAAACAATTGGTTTTATACCCCTTTTATGACTTGATTTTACATATTTTAATTAATGCTTTGAGAACAGCATATAGGTGTACAATACATTGAGATCATGCACTTCCAACTCCTTCCAGATCTGCACCTCCTTCCTTCTTCCTGCTTCCTGCTTCCTTCTTCCTCCTTTTCTCTTTCTTTCTTTCCTCCTTTCCTCCTTTCTTTCTTCCTTCCTTCCTTTCTTTCTTTCTTCCTTCCTTTCTTTCTTTCTTTCTTTCTTTCTTTCTTTCTTTCTTTCTTTCTTCTTTTCATATTTTCTTTCTTTTTATTGTTTTAGAACTCAGACTTTTGTGTGCTGGTGGCCATGAGGTCATCCACTGGAGCTTTTGCTCATCTATCTGAGCCTGAAACCTTGAAGAAAACTGTTCCCCTCCACCCCAAGAAGCCATTAACTTTCTGTCTTTGTTAGGGTTTTACTGCTGTGAACAGACACCATGACCAAAGCAACTCTTATAAGGACAACATTTAATTGGGGCTGGCTTACAGGTTCCGAGGTTCAGTCTATCATCATCAAGGCACGATCATGGCAACCTCTGGGCAGGCATGGTGGAGGAGGAGCTGAGAGCTCTGTATCTTCTGAAGGCTGCTAGCAGAATACTGACTTCCAGGAAGCTAGCACAAAGCTCACGCCCACTGTGACACACACCCACTCCAACAAGGTCACGCCTCCAATAGGGCCACACTCCAGGCCAAGGACACTCAAACCATGGCCCATAGGTAGCTCTTCAGCTGGAGGAGGGAGCTTAGGAACCCTTCCCACTTCCAAGCTGTAGTGTTGACTGCAATGCTATTGTCCCAGCCTATGAAGGCACCCCTTGGCTCCTCTGAATACATGAAACCAGGATTTCTCATGTTCATAAGAGATTGCTTGGTCCTCTCCACATCAAGGTCAGAGGACAAATTTGGGAAGTCGGTCCTCTCCTTTCACAGTTTCACAATGATGAGAATCAGGTTGTCAGGGGCTTAGGTCAAGCACTTTAATCCACTAAACCATCTTGATTGCTTACTCCCTGATACTACAGAGGGGCGACAATGACCTTTTGAAAGGCCGATACATTTCATCCTGGAGTATGACAGAAGGTCCAGTAGTTAACTGTGTGTTTACAAAGAGTGCCCTGCAGAGCACCATTTCCTCATCTCTTGTCCTTCAGTCTGTGCCAGTCGGTTTTGCCTTCTTGTCATGGTTTGCTCACACCAACATGGTATCTCTGGTCCCGTGCACTGGCTGTCCTCTCTGCTCGTCTTTATCTCCCCTTCATATCATTTTACTTCACTCTCTCACTTCTCGCCGCTTTTACGTTTCTATTAAATGTCAGTTTATTGGAAGCCTTCACTGCTGAGACACTGGGAAATACCAACTGCTCCGGCCGTCTAGTGCTTCCCAGACCGTTTAGCTCCCGTTAATTGTTTCCTGGATCCTAGCACTGCATTATAGTTACACCTTTAGTAATTTCATGGTTTACTATTTATCACACTGAATTTTACGTTCCACAAGCAATAACTTGGTTTATTTGGTTTACTAATGTAGCCCATCACCATATATAGTTTTGTATTGGTGCTCAAAAACATTTTTTGCATGAATGAATTACTAGCTATTTAAAAGAGAGAAGTTATTAAAATTCTTCCATTTGTGTCCTGAAACAGTAGGACTATGTATGGCACATACTTAAATTTAAAATTTATGTATATATATATATATATATATATATATATATGGGCGTGTGCGTGTATGTGTATATTGTATGTATGTATCAAGAATTTTCTGTGAGGAATTAGTTCTCATTTTCGAAGTGAGCATCTCTTTATATAAGTGGATAGACATTTTTCCTGAAGCACAACTGTACATCTTGTCAGAATTGTATCACTTTCACTATTGAAAGGAATATCCAGTCATCAGTGCTCCTCTTGTCTCTAGATCCTAAAAGATTTCTGATTATCAATTTTAAGACCAACCTTGATCTTCAGAGAGTTCTCCTGGAGAATTAGCCAACATTCTCAAGGTTGGCTCATTTTAATTTCCTCTTATTCTCCTTGGGGAAACCGGCAGGATCTGGTGGGATTTTCATTTGTGTGGATTGTGAAAGAGGAGGTCATACTTATCCTATACACATTGGGTAGATCTGTACCAGGGTCCTGACATTGATGTGATCATGGGATCTCTTCTTTTGCTTCCCATTAAAATAGTGAAAGAACCTTGTGGGCATAATGCTATCCCTTCTAATTTCCAAATATGTCAGACTGTCCAGTCCATAGAAACTGAACCCTTAGTCACTTACCATACATAATTTAAGTCATTTATTTAGCGCAGCTCCTCTGACATCAGAGTTCTCATGTGCATTTGAATCTTCTAACCGTGAGTCTGTGTTATTTGTCTCCTACACAGATATAGCTGCCATGTCATACATGGGTTGTGACAATTTAATGGCATATTTTAAATTTCAGTGTGGTGTGCAAATTGCATAAAGCAGGGTTTGGACATGTTAACTTTTTTTCATGTTTTATTTTGTTCTTTTTTTTAACGCCTCTATCACTGACATGAAATTTAATCATCTCACTATTCTGTTTAGTTTTTGATAATTGCATATGCTATGTGGTGTATTTTGAGCATATTCATCCCTCAGTAGTCTGTCTTGTCCCATTCTGGTCCCTTTACCCAGGTCAGCTCCTACTTTCATGTGTTCATCTTTATAATGCACTGAATTATCCTAGCGCTGATTTCTCTACTGAGGGCTCACGGTTATTTACTGGAGCATAAACAGCTGTTCTTTTCATTAAAAAGCTTCAGTGACAACGGTGAAAACAGTGCTGATTTGTGGGATAAGCATAATATTTTAATACGTTTAGAGAATTATTTGAGTAGTTTTTCAAAATTTACTTATTTTATAATAATCATCATGATGGTGGTGTTAACATTTGTTCATTACTGACAATGTTAGATAATACCTATTGAGTATTTATTCTGTACAATGCTAAATAGAATGTCAGCTTCATCTTTTATAAACCACACACTGGCAGCATGATATTGGCATTTTTCCTTGTTCTTCATGTTAGAGCTGATAAAACCTGAAGTTTATAGGGTTAAATGATTTGTGCAAAGTCACCTAGGTCTTCCATAGCAAGTTAATCTGAATTTGGGACTATTAAGTAATTTTTAATTAGTATGCAATGCTATGTACTTAGTAGGTATTTTTGAAAATATAGCATTTACAAAAGCCGAAGATGTACAAGAATTATATATACAACATGTTTGTTAAGTACAAACATATATGTTCATAGAAAACCAGTACCATTCAATTTCATAAACTATCAAATATTATATACTAATCGTTATTAGATGCAGGATTATATACAATTAAGGATATATTTTTTACTTCAAGGAGTAGCTTTTTAACGTATATGAGCATTAACATATTCTTAGTATATGTAACTGAACAATTAAAATACATTTAGAAATTATTTTAGGAAAGACATGAATTATACAGAATCAGTTAATGGTAACTCCAAGAAGTTAAATATATCATTAAATATTCTTTGCTGGTTTCATTTGCTAATACAATGTATTAAGATTATATCTGTTCACCATTCCATGCGTTTAACTCCTGATCCTCCCTTTACCCCTCAATGGCATTATTCCTTCTCCCTCGTCTTCCCCTTCTTCTCATATAACTTACTCACTACAGTTATGTTTCCCATATATTTATGCACATATGTGATTTATTAGAGCGTGTGCAACTTACCACAGTCCACACCACCAAAGACAACCTACTCTCCCTCCTCCTGGAGACATTAACTTGCAAAACCCCCTCAATTAGGACCTGTGTCCTGAATCCCTCCCTTAACGATGTTGGTACGTTGACTGGCTTTAGGCAAACACACTGCTGTGAAACCCTGAGTCTAACAGCCCATCACATCCAGAAGATGCTATTTTGGAACAACTCTCTTTGTGGGAAAGTCCTGGGCCTTGGGATGGAAGAGGTGTCCTGGTTATAGCTAAGTACCCATAGTCACTTTGATCCGTTGTAAGTACCTGAATTAAACACCATTTACCGCAGAAGGCGGTAAATCTCTCAACCCTTCTGTGATGAAGGGTGAGAGATTCACTAGTCTGGACATAAGAAAAGTATTTGGAAGGTCGTTTGTTACTACCCCCTTTCACAAAATGAGAGTGGATCAGGCTCTCTCCTAGGGCCTATGACCTCTCAAGCTATGGGTTCCTAGTCAGGTTTACAGTGCCAGACTTGAGTTCCCTCTTGTGAAGCTACACCACTCCTGGACATTTAACCAAAGGATTTTATAGTCTACTACGGAAATGTTTGCTCACCCATATTCATCTCTGCTCTATTCACAAAAGCTGGGGTGTGGAAAGCACTTCGATGTGCATCAACTGATGAATAATGGAAGTTTGGTACACTTACATAATGGAAGGTTCTTCAGCTATCAAGCAGAAATGAAAACTACGGGTAAATGGATGGGAAGTGTTTATACAACGCATAGCGTTCTGCCCCAAGAAAGACAAACACCACTGTTGTCTCCCATGATTGTAAGTCCTAACTGTATGACAACAGAGGGAAGGTAGAGGTCAGGGACCAACAAAGAGTTCACAAGGGATGAGGAGAAAGAGCTTTAATGAGGGACACTAGAACATACCTGGTATTAAGGGAGGAGGGTTATGGAATAGGAATGAGTAAGTGGGAAGGAGTTGGGTTAGCGTAGACTAGGGGCAATGACAACAACCAACCATAAAGATGTTTTTAAAATCCATGAAAACCTACTGTTCTATAAGCTTTAAAAGTAAAATTATTCACACACAGTTATGTATTTAAGGATGGGGCACTATGGGTGGGGATGCAGCTCCAATCAGTCCACATCCGAGCACACTTCCTCGTGGCCTGGGGAAGCCCTTCAGTGGTTGAACATTGACTAAGACTTTGGGTTTACACTATAGCAAAATAAGCAAAACACTACACGCTGTAACAAGAGTCTACTTCTGCAACAAGGCAGGCAACATTTAAACCTAGGGTAGGTTTTGTTTTTCTGAGAGCAACAATTAATGGAGGAGGAAAAACACTGTTGCTGCAAACAGAGGACTCTATCCTGTTGTTCTGGGCAACTGAGTCTACAGAGTAGCATCACTTCTGGGTTCTCAACACCAAACCTTTAGAACTGATGAAAACCAGTTCAGGCGTCCACATTTCCCTTAACTAGCATTCTTTTAAAACCTTCCGCTCAAGTAATCATCATTGCCTCCACCCTGTGTGTCAGCTGCAGACATTTACAATTTATCACAGCTCTTTTTAGTTTCTGTCTGTCTGTCTATCTATATCTATGTATGTATGTATGTATGTATGTATGTATGTATGTATGTATGTATGTATCTATCTATCTATCTATCTATCTATCTATCTATCTATCTATATTTATTTTCAGAATTCTTAGGACATGGCATCCCTATTACTCCATATCAACTGATAAGTATTTTCACTTCTGATGAAAGCTATTTGCCTTTCCTGGTGAAATAGGAAAAAGGACAGAATTAAGTCAGAGCATCCTGCCACAGGGAAACTCTGCCAAGTTCACAATTGCAGCCTTGACATTTATCCAGCCAACTTCCCAGTTTCATTTACCACAAGCAGTGGCCATAACAACACCTAGCTTTTCCTACATTGTAGAATGTTTGTGAGGATTAAGGCATGTCATGGGAGTATCCTCTAAGGAAGACGATGGATTCCCACACTAACATTTTCTGCTTCTCTTACCCTTCAGGTGCTTCTTTCTCGACCTGTTACATACCAGTGGGTGTGTCCACACAGCTATTACGAGAAGCCAGTGGAAAAACATATGCAAAAATCCATCTAAAGGGTTTAGCAAAACTTGGACTCAATAATAAAGCACCATTACCATTCCTCTCTGTAACCAGGTCTCTAGCCAGTGATCACGAAGGAATACTAATGTTTGGCTTTGATCTTTGAGCATGAATGAGCATGTTTTAGCCACATTAACATAAAAATTGAGAAATAAAACCCCATGAAGATTTAGGATTCCTCTGATGGTGATTTACGAGACTGATTCCATTAATTCTGATGACCCGCTCTAGAAAAGATGGATGGAGTCAGGAAGGAGGTGTAGAGAAAGGCATAGAGAGAGGAGTTCATGGATAAGTTGGAGGGCTAAAAGTCAGCAACGATGTGGACATTATGATAGTGTCCTTGTCGTTATCACCAGAGTAAACAGATTATGTACATATATAATATATGTTATATGTTATATATAAATATATAAGCATATATAAATAGATTGTATAATTTATACATAAACAGTTATGTATATAGAAATATGTATATAGGTATATATAATTTGTATATATGCAATATGTTTATATATATATGTCTTTATATATAATTTATTAACATATATACAGGTAGTAACAACCATTGCACAATAGCTACATGTAAGGTAGTTCATTAAATATTAATTTTATAGTCTTATTTATTTTTCTATTAGCAATCCTAAGAAATTACTTTTTTTAAAACTAATAAGAGAACCAAAGTATGGAAAAAATAATGGGTACCATTAGTGAAGCTAGGAAGTGATGGAGTAAGATTGACTTTAGCTATAACTGACCTTTTTCATATGTCATATTCAAATCCAGGCATCAGTTTACCAGTGCAGGAGGGTTCTCAATGGGAAGAAATGAAACAGGGAAGAATGAAGAGAAGAAGGTTTTAAGAGTCACATTGTCAGATGAAATATAGAATGCCAGGTGAGATTTGAACTCCAGTTGAGTAAAGAAGGATATTTTAGAATAAATGTCAACTAATATATATATATATATATATATATATATATATATATATATATATATATATATATGAAGTCCAAATATGACTGTGATTCTCATTGTCTAGATTCTGGATCCTTGATTAAGAAGGAAACAGGCAAAGAGAAGACAGGGGGCCGGGGTTTGATTAAATGCGCATACTAGGAACATTTTCTGGCCATGTAAGGAGGGGCAGAATCCAGACGTATGTCTAGTACATGTTGCTTAATGGCTTCATTCCACAGAAAAGGACTACTTACAGAACATTCCGGTTTGTCCTTGTAAAATGTCTTGCCAGTTTTATAACTGTGGAATCTCTGAGAGTCTAGGAGGGCCTAACGGCAGCAAGAGCACTTCTCCAGAAACAGCTTTTACACACGTTCCTTTCCCTGTTTGTGCAGCCAGTAGAGGCCACACTAGAAATCCATGCTGTCTTCCATTCCAGAGTAGAAACATGGTGTCACTGTAGACAGGGCTGGGAAGAAATACATAATGGCTCAGCAAGCCATGGTACATATAGAACACATATAAAAATCCCTCGTGAACATAGATAACAGCAAAATGTAATAAAACGATTATGGCATAATGAGTTTTGTGTGTTTACTACCTTTGTCATAATATCATTTTATTTAATGATAGAGGCATCTAATTTAATTTTTAATATTAAAGAAAACCCTTGTGAAATTTCTGAAAACTCAATAACCAGTTCTCACTGGCTTAGCACGTGCAGTTGGCAGAGCTTATCATGAAGTTGCTTTCTTGTGATTATTAAAATTGAAGAGAGGTATTGTGGACATAAATGAGAAAGTAAATGTATATATAATATATATATATATATATATATAATATCAATGAACAGCTCTACCCACATGGGTCATGCTTCTAATTTTGTATGTAACCCTGAGAAGTAACGCTTTGGCTTAATTTTTCTGTTAGTCTTCCATTCATGGATGGAGAGGTTCTCTCTGCACCTCCTAGTGCCATGTGCTTAAGTAATATCTATTTGGAAGGTTATTCTCAGTCATTCACTCTCTCACTCACTCATTCACTCACTCACTCACTCTTTTGCAAACAACTCCAACAATTTCACAATAGGAAAGGAAGTGGTTCATTTTGACACAATATACTTCACCAGCACTACAAAATCATGCTAAGTGTTCCATGGACTTACAGACTATTTTCTTCTGAGAATATCAGGAGTTCACTCGAATGGCGAAGTTTATTTTTTTTTTAATTTCTTTTTATTTTTCACCATCTGCCAGTGTTGGGTGCTTGGAGAGTAACCAGTTCTTAATTTATGTTTATGGGCCCCTATTAGAAGAAGACTATAATTGATATTTGTTTCATTAAACAGTCCTCCTTCTTTTCTTGTTCTAGCTTTAATTTATCTTAGCTGTAATATAAGAAATTACAAAAAAAAGAAGAAGTATCATGACAACTGCTTCAGCAGGATCTTTGGTTATTTAGAAGCAAGAACAGAGTAGCAAAACTTAGCACATTTCTATTTTGGAAGTTGCATTAAGTGCCCCTCTGTTTCCATCTTCTGACGTAGCATAGCGATAGGATGCAGACACTGTATGTTCCTCTATATCACATTCCCACAGAAGGATGCAAATGCCAGGACCCCATCCAGAAGGTCATCATTCATAGAATAAGCACAAATGTGATCAATCAAGTCCTTCCAATGGAGCAGTAGCCAGTGCGACCTCAACAGACTTTGGCTCTTGGAGCCAGATCGCTTTAGTGACAGACATAACCCTGGTGGGTCGGCGGCATTCTTCACTGCTCACTCTGCCATCTGCCGCTGTGGAAACTGCATCATTAAAGCAGAGTTGTTGCTGGACAAATTTGCAAATGGTTTTGAGAGCATTATTATCGCACAGAATGTTACCATCTGTAAGTGGGCAAATCTGAATCACAATGTATGTCTACCTAGCTCTCTTTTTCTATGTATATCTTAATAGAAAATGTGCGTGCATTAGTCTAAAAACTGGGAACAATTCCCCTCGTATTATGGAACTACGGTTTTGCAAAAGGCCTCCAGTGTGTAATCTCCTTCCTTTAAATACAGCTACATTTAGACCATCACGTCACATAAGAAGTTTTATTTCACATTTACTGTCCTAATTCACAAAGTATTTTCGATATTTGATATTATTTATATCTCTATATTTTATTGTCATCAAACATATCCTTCTAAAAAAAACATCAGTGATAAGGTACCACCTGCTCTTTGGCAACTTTTAATACCATGGAATAATTTATACAGATTATAAAACTGCTATAATGGCAACATTAAACCAGAATTTCCATAAGCCAGACCCTAAATGTGTATAAATTCTAGTTGCATTATCAACACATTATTAAAAACGTCTCTGTGTATTCAAAGACAGCCAAAGCACAGAGACACTTCTTACTGCTCCAAATTACACAGCTTGGTAAGCAGTAAATTCTTCAGCCGTCTTGGTCCAGAATCTGAACTGTGATCCGGTTTGAGTCTGTGTATCTCTGGTGTCTGAGATGTCAATAGACGACTGGATCAGAAGAACGAGAAAAGAAAGTGTTCCATAAACAGTCAACTTACGAAGACTGGATTAGGATAGTAAAAGATTTTCGGGATGTAATCATAGCACGCAAATTTAAAGTCCGAATAGACTTACTTCCCTCTATGGAATTTTAAATCTCAAGTGGGTTCTCCCAGTACTGCTTCTCTTACTGTGTTATAACCTGATATTTCTGGTGTTATCCCTGAAGTCCATGTAGGAGAGAGGTTTTATTATGAACTTTTGCTCCCTTGTCTAATTCATACTCTGCTATAACCAGCAGGGGCTGTGTGCACTTTGCCTCAGGTAAAGGAGCTTAGAGACTCAGGAGAAAGATGGCGAATTATGACGCAGGAGTAGAAGCCAGGACCTGTCTTTGAGCCGCAGGAAACTGTGGCACTTACCACGTCAAGCGACTGACTCAGCTCACAAACAAGATTCTCTCTCTCTCTCTCTCTCTCTCTCTCTCTCTCTCTCTCTCGGCATTTAAGGAAACTCAGAACAATGATTCTTCTGTGAAGGAATGGAAAATTCCAGGCAGACACTAGACAGTGGCTCTTTCAATCCGGGTTTGCTCTTTCAATCACACAATTTGTATGTGTGTTCATGTGGGCACACCCAAGCCATAGCCTCCACACGGAGGTCAGAGTGCAACCTCAGAGGTCAGTCATCACCTTCTACTTTGCTTCGAAACAGGTTCTTGGAGTTCCTCATTGTGTGTTCCAGGTCGAATGTACTATGTACTTAGGGGGCTTCTATTGTCTTACCTTCTGTCTTGCCGGAGTCAGACTGGGGATTTGAACTTCAGATCATGCACTTGTGTGGTGAATGCTTTACCCATTGCACCACCTCCCAACCCCTATATTTCTCCTTGACATTAGGGAAACATTTTTAGCAAATTCGATCTTTGGCGATACACTGCAATCAATTTAGACGTGAATGTTGATGACCTACGGTTTGGCTCCAGATTATCTGGGTCATTAAAGCCTCCTGGTCATTAGTGACGTGCCAGATATGTGATGGCTGGGTTTGACAAAGGGAAATTTTAAAATGAATAACTAGCCCACCTTGTCCATTATCTTGTGATGAAACGGTGTGGCTGTCCCTTAATGTTTATGTACACCAGATAAGAGCGTGCTTCCAGCAGGGACTTCTGTGACTATATAAAAATAATAGTATTCTCATCCACTCATCTCCATTCTACCCCGTACAAGTCCCCATTTCCAAATGCACAGTCTCCTCTTCCTTAATGCGTTTTGTTATATATCGGTATTAATAGAAAACACAAATGCAGTCTGCTAAAAGTCTATTCATGTTGCTTGTATATACATGTTTCTTGGACTGAACACTTGGTATAATTTAACCAATCAGGGAGTTCCTCCATGGATAAGGCTAATTTTTTTTTTATCTTTCTCATCAGTTAATTGTGGAGAGCAGTTCATCCAGGGATGGTCCCTCATGAGATTTTCCCATCCATGTTAGGGTGTCAACTTCCATTGGAACTGTTCATGTCTTCTCTCTGCAGCTCTGTTGTTGAGGTTTTATGGCCGCCCCTGCCACAGAGAGAGAATCTCATAGCAACTTTTCTCATTCTCTTGTTCTTACAATCTTTCCTCCCTCCTTTCGGTGGTGTCCATGAGTCTTGTATGCGGGAGTTGTGGTGTAGAATTATCAGTAAGGTTTGGGCAATCCATGATCAGTCACTTATTCTGCAACTTTGGACTAGCTGTGGCTTGATGTTATGATCTCCTTTTGATGCAAACACCACTTCCTTTGATGAGGAGTAGAATCTACTCTTATGCGTAGGTATGAGCAGAAGCATTTAGAATGTAGGTAGGAACTATGCTGGTGTAGGAAAGTGACCCTAGCGGGTTATCCTTTAAGAATGATGGCTCAGTAGCCACATGTAATTGGATTTACAGTAGTAGGCTTGATTTCCCTCTAATTTTAGTGGGCCTTGAGTCCAATTAGACAGTACTTGATTAGAACCAAGATATAATAAGTTCTACTGTCACTTAGGGATATCCTGCCATGCGGACAATTGTTATGCTTCATAGACACACACACAGATGGGTGTAGCTAGTGATTGTTTCCTTCTTAGGTAACCTGCATCTCACCTTCTAGTCCTATGGGAGGCTTTCAGGTCAATGTGTCTTTTAAAGCTATTTATTAATTTATAATTTATGTGAATGTATGTGAACCTTCATGATTTTATGTGCACCATATGCATGCAAAGGGCCAAAGGATACTGGGTCTTCTAGGATTGGAGACACCACAGTTCTGAACTACCTGATGCTGGTGCAAGTAATCAAACTCAGGTCTTCATCAAAAGTTGTAAGAGCTTGTGAACACTGAGTCATCTCTTCAGCCTGGGACTTTGTTTTTTTTGTCGGATGTTTGAAAAAAGCATATTGTTCTCCCTGAGTAGACAGTAGTAGAATGGTGGGGTTGAGAGATGATAGGTTCTGAGGACTGTTAACTCAGATTGACGGGCTTTAATGAAGTCCCTCATAGTAAATACTACTGTCAGCATTCAATACATATAAATTCTAAATTTAGCTTACCTTTTCCTTCTCAATCTTCCTTTCTCCATAACATCTTCCTTACCCAGAAAATATTCTTGCAGAATTAAGACCAGAGAAAACGTTCCTGTGTCCCAGCAGTTATATACTTTTGCACCAATGAAACAGCCTTTTTCCCTACTTGTACTATGATAAATCTCTAACCCTCCACCCTGATAGATTATACTTTTATCACTCAGACTATTGTTTCTTACTTTATTATATCTGCAATACCACCAACACATTTTAGGTTGAGCACAGGGGTCTATTTCACTAAATTATACAAACTTAAAGGCTTGACTTGTTTTGTTACATGGGCATGTAAATTTCCCTGTTTTATTCAACATGAACTCATTAAAAAATACACTTATTCTTGTTGACTATGGTGCCAACTTGATGAAAATCATGGTTCTTGCCATCTTAGAGCTGAGCACTAGTAATCATTATTTGGTAGGTATTATTTGGGGTGGTTTACACTGGTAAGGCTTTGGAAGTACACAGGATACCATCATGTTAAATAGTTTGCACTTGTGTCACCCACAGCCCATTCCATAGCAACTCTCCCTTAGCATATCACATCATTCTGTTCTTGGGGGTAGGGTAGGGCTATAGGAGACTGTGCATGCCAACTGAAATGCACAGAACTTATATTGTGGAACATTCTGAAAATGTGACTTGTGAGACAGACCTTTAAACATAAACTCAAAAAACCCTAGCCAACCTATCAGCTGATGCAAGCTTTCCAGTGTAAAGATTTGTATATAGACTGGTTCTTAACTGTTAAAATGAGATATCCACTTAGTCCCCACCACTAGCACTTTTATAAAAGAAGAGGCTAATTTTCTTTCTATTCTGTCATCTAGTGCTGTGGCAAGCATGGACTAAATATGAACAGATATTAGTTCAGTTCTCCAGTTATTGAGTAGTGAAGCCAATACAGAAACACAGGCTTTCTGACAGTTCCAGGTTATTTTAGTTTCACATCAAAATTAAAGGAAGATAAAATTCTTCATTATGTAAAGTTTGTTCTTGTGGAAAAATTTGCTGTTAGAATGCTTGCAATTCTGTGATGTTTCAGTGTTGATTTTCATTCTGCCTGACATGACACCATGATGTGGCAGTTGGTACAAATTTACATGAATATTAATAGCTGGGAAGGGAGAGAGGGCATTCATCGAGCAGTGAGGAAGTAACACAATGTGTTAGTATGACTGCCCTGCTGGGTGGTAGATAGATGGCATGGCTCAGACACTGTGTTTATGCATTTTAAATTGCTTTCTTTACAACTCCAGTCTAGAGGAAATATCGACTCTCAGTCAAACTGGAGCAGGGCTTTCAACCCATGAAGCCAAATCGAGAAAGCTCAAATAGGAATCATAGCCCTTCACTAGGCTCCAGCTAGCCAAGAAGAAATGAATTTCACTATAAGGCCCATTAACATTCTACATGGTAAGACAAACTTATGAGAACAGCATGAGTAGATGTTATTTCCAAATCTGATTAAGTTACCGAAGCTAGAGGTTAGTTCCTGGTCCTAATTTTAGTAGCAATCATCAATTACTGGTGGAAAATATGTGACTTACAGATGTGAAATACCATCCTCTAGACACTAGTGTAGTTTCTCTTGATCGGATGACATCATACTCTCCAAATAAATAAAAGTACAAGTTCGGTTTTTAAAATCCACATGGCTTTTAGGTCATTATTGTACACTAGTAGAGTCTGTTGGATACAATAGTTCACATTCTTCCTTCTGCAATCCCCTCTTGGGTCCATGATAAAATATACATGGAACCATTATTCCTGCCTGCCAACTTTGATCGGAAGCATGACATTATCCTTTAACTTAAAATTTATGAAGCAATTTGCAATAGGCATGGGGGTGAGCATGATGATTTTCAAATGATAAATTGTAAACTGATGGGAATACCAACAATTTAGGACCTAACAGGCTCCATTCTCAAATCAAGGAGGTAGCTTGTGATGTTGGCCCTGATTACATATTCAACCATCTACTGGTCTGCCAGTGGTAAATATGCAAATGCCTTTCTGCTATAGCCTTTGCCTCCCAAGGCTAGTGAGGACCACAGCTTTATCCCTGGAAGCTGGTGGGTGTGTTTGCATTTGATGAATGCAAACAACGTTGGCTTGAATATTTTGATTGCTCTAAAAGATATTTTTCTCTCATTAAGAGAGCACCACAGGACTACATTCTATTCCAAGAATCAATTCAGTTTATTTTTTACTATTACCTTGTCTCAGTCACCAAGCAAGTTAAAATGACTCTTGAAAATAATGTCTGTACATAAGCATTTCAATGCTAAAACAAAAGTGAAGTAAAAAAACAATAAACCTTATGGAAATAATTTAAAGTTATTTTAAATTTTTCTTTTATTTTTTCCTGTTTTCTTACAGGATTTCACTGTCTTCACTAGGTGGTCCTGGAACTCATTCTGTAGACCAGGCTGACTTTGAACTCAGAGATCATCCTGCCTCTGCCTTCTAGTGCTAGAATTAAAGATATGCACCACCACTGCCTAGCTGCCTTTTTTATTTTTACTGAAAATAACACATCCTGACAAGTTTTCTCTCCCACTCCTCTCAGTTCCCTCCTACCTCCCCTCTCCTCCCAACTCACAGCCCCTCCATTTCCTCTTCAGAAAAATGTGGGCCCCCCAAGAAAGACAGCCAAACAGGACAAAACAAGATATAATAAAACAAGGCAAACACCCTCATATAGAGGCTGGACAGGGCAACCCAACAGGAGGAAAAGATTCTCACGAACAGACAAAAGAGTCAGAGATGCACCCACTCCCACTGTTAGGAGTTCCACAAAAACACCAAGCGCTAATAGCCACTATATATATATATATATATATATATATATATATATATATATATATATATATATATATATGCATGCAGAGGACCTGGTGCAGACCTGTGCAGGTCCTGTGCTTGCCCCTCTGTGTGCCCATGTGAGCCCTGCTTAGTTGATTTGGTGGTCCATATTCTCCTGGTGTCCTACATCCTTCTGTCTCCTACAATCTTTTTTCCTCTTGCTCTTCGGTGAGGTTTTCTGATCTCCATGGGTAGGAACCCACTGGAGATCTCCAATTTAGAGTCTTTCTTTTCAGAATGTCTAGCTTAGGATGGTTCTCTGCACCTAAGCCCATCTGCTATTAGAGGAAGACATTTAATGATGACTGGACAAGGAACCAGTCTATGAGTATAGCAAAATATCATAAGGAATCATTTCATTAATTTTTACACCAGTCATGTTTTCTTTTCTTTTAGGTCTTTGGACCATCTAGTCTCTGGTTCCTAGCCATCCAGCAATGTAGAGCATGAGCTACCTTATGGCACAAGCCTCAAATTTATCCAAACATTGGTTAACCACTACCACAAATTCTGCACCATCATTCCTCTAGTAAAACTTTCAGGTGGGACTAGTTGTAGGTCAAGGGCTCTATGGCAGGGCTGCTAGTCAGGCTCTCTTTCAGTAGTCTACAGAATACCTTCTCATGCCAAAGAGACTAGAACATAGGGGTAAAGAGTTCTAGCCCACATCAGCTCTACTGCTCTACATTCAATGAGCTGTACAGATGCTGTTCTCAGCAATGGGGTTCAGCTCTCAAATTTTAGAGGGTGATCTTCTGTCTTATGATCAGATTGTATTGTTTAGGAATTTCCACAGAAGCTCCTCAGGGAATAACCCAATAAACTTTAACCCAGTCCCACAAATGGAAACCTTGCCAGGATAAAATAGATGGCCAGTTTAGACTCTGTGTACTTCAATACTAGAAGTCCTCACTAGGGTCATCCTCAGAGATTTCAGGAAGTTATTACTATACTAGGTATTTACATCATCCCCCTAGTGCTCCCTAATTCCAGCTATCTTTCCCTATACACTCTCCTTTCACTTATCTAACCTCATTATTCCCCCTCTTATCCCCATCTGCCTCCAGCTCACCTACAAAGCTAGGAATAGAAGGCAATAAATAATCAAATTGAGGACTGAACTCAATAAAATAGAAACAAAGAGAACAATATAAAGATGCAATGCAACAAAGAGTTTGTTCTTTGAGAAAATCAACAAGATAGTAAAACCTTTATCCAAACTAACTAAAAGATGGAGAGAGAATATCAAAATTAATAGAATCAGAAATGAAAAATGGGGCATAACAACAGACTGAGGAAATCCAGAGACCCATACAGCATACTTTGAAAACCTATACTCCACCGAACTGGAAAATCTAAAAAAATGGATCATTTTCTAAATAGCAAAGTGAAGTCAAGATCAGATAAACAATTTAAGCAACTCTATAACCCATAAGGAAATAGAATCAGTCATAAAAAGACTTAACAACAAGGAAAAAATAAAAGAAAGAAAAAAGAAAAAGAAAAGTACAAAAGAGCCCAAGGCCAGATGATTTTAGGGCAGAATTCTATCAAAGAATACCAATACTCCTCAAATTATTCCACAAAAGAGAAAGAGAAGGAAAATTATCCAGTTCTTTTTATGAGGCCAGAGTTACCCTGATAACAAACCCACATAAAGACAGAGAGAGAGAGAGAGAGAGAGAGAGAGAGAGAGAGAGAGAGAGAGAGAGAGAGAGAGAGAGAGAGAGAGAGAGAGAGAGAACTCCAGATTAATTCCCCTATGGACATAAAGTAAAAATACTCAACAAAATACTTGCAAATTGAATCCAAGAAAAAAGTCATCCACCATGATCAAGTAGGGTTCATCTCAGAGATGCATGGATGGCTCAATATATTAAAGAAAAAAAAATCAGTAAGTGAAATCCACCAAATAAGTGAGCTGAAAGAAAAACCCCCACCCCCCACCTATCTCATTATATGCCAAAACCAAAACAAACAAAATAAAAGAGCCTTTGACAAAAATCCAACACACCTTCAAGATAAATGTCCTAGAGGAGATTAGTGATAAAGGGGACACAATTAAACACAATAAAGTCAATTTACAGCAAGCCTATAGCAAACATCAAGTTAACTGGAGAGAAACTGAAAGCAATTCCATTAAAATCAGGGACAAGACAAAGCTGCCCACCCTCTCCTTATTTATCCAATATAGTACTTGGAACTCTAGCTAGAGGAATAAGGGGATATGAATTGAAAAGAAAGAAGTCAAAGCATTGTTATATGCAGATCATATGATAATATACATAAGTGACCCTGTAAAGTCTACAGGGAACTCTTACAACTGATAAAGACATTCAGCAAATAATATTAACTCAAGAAAAAAAAATCATTAGCTCTCTTATATACAAATGACATTGGACTGAGAAAGAAACTGGAAAACACCCTTCATGTTTTCCACAAATTATATAAAATATCATGGATAACTCTAACCAAGCAAGTGAAAGACCTATATAATAAAAACTTCTAGTCTTTGAAGAAAGAAATGGAAGACTATATCAGAAGATGAAAAGATCTCTCATGCCCATGGATTGGTAAAAGAAACATATCAGGGACCATTCTACTAAAAGCAATCTACAGATTCAATGCAGTCCCATCTAAATATGCATTTTTTTTTACAGACCTTGAAATGACAATCCTCGACTTCATGTGGAAAAGCAAGCAAGCAAGAAATCAATCAAACAAAGAAACAGAAGCAAGACAGCCAAAGCAACCTCAAACAATAAAAGAACTTCTGCAGGTATCCATGATTTCAAGCAGTTCTACAGAGCAATAGTAAAAAAACAACCACATGTACTACAATAAAGACATACAGGTTGGCCAATGGAATTGAATCAAAGATCCAGATGTAAATTTAGATACCTATGGCTACCGGGGTTTTGATAAAGAAGCCAGAAATGCACAGTGGAAAAAAGAAAGCATCTTCAACAAATGATGTTGCTCAAACTGGATGTATGCACTTAGAATAATGCAAATAGATCCACATTTATCACATCCACACAAAGTCCAAGTAGATCAAGGACCTCAACATAAAATCAGACACAGTAAACCTGATATATGAGAAAGTGGGGAACAACATTGGCACAGAAGAAAACTTTCTGTTACTGTAGCACAGTTACTATGATCAACAATACATAAATGGGATCTTATGAAATTGAGCTTCTATGAGGCAAAGAACACTATCAATTCATCAAAGAGGCATCCTATAAATTGGAAAAGATTTTTTTAACAACTCCATATCTGCTAGAGGTCTAAAATCCAAAACATAAAAATAACTCAAGAAATTAAATATATATATTTTTAAAAATGGGGTACTGATATAAACAGAATTCTAAGTAGAGACATATTAAATGGCTCAGGAGCACTTAAAGAAATGCTCAAGATCCTTAGCCATCAGATCCCATTACAGATGGTTGTGAGCCACCATGTGTTTGCTGGGATTTGAACTCAGGACCTGTGGAAGAGCAGTCAATGCTCTTAACCACTGAGCCATCCTTATAGAAGAAGGGGAAGGAGAGGAGATAGGGGGCTTATGTCCAGGAAACTGGGAAAGGGAATAACATTTGAAATGTAAAAAAAAAAATCCAATAAAAAAATCTCAACCTTAAACCTCCCCTCTTCCCAAAAGATCTTTAGCCATAAGGGAAATACAAATCAAAACTACTCTGAGATTCTATTTTACAATTGGTAGAATGGCTAAAATCAATAACACAAACAGTTCAAGCTGGAAAGAATGTGGAACAATGGGAACACTCTCCATTGCTGGTGGGAGTACAAACTTGTACAACCACTATGAAAATCAATAGGGTCATTCCTTAGAAAGTTTGGAATGTATCTACCTCAAGACCAACTATTCCACTCTTGGGTATATATCCAAAGGACACTCCATCTTACCACAAGGACACTTGCTCAACTATTCTCATAGCAGCTTTATTCATAATAACCAGAAATGGGAAACAACTTAGATGTCCCACAAGTGAAGAATGGATAAAGAAAATGTGGTACATTTACACAATGGAGTATTATTTAGATTTTTTGAAAAAATGAAGTTTGAAGGCAAATTTATGGAACTACAAAAATAAGTTATCCAGAGTGAGGTAGCTCAGACCCAGAAAGACAAATATAATACCACTTATAAGTGGATATTAGCTGTTAAGTAAATGATAATCAAGCTATAATCTACCAATCCAGAGAGGTTAGGTAAAGAGGGGGGACCCTAGGGAGGCACATGGATATCTCTGGGTAGGAAAAATAGAATCAAGTTCATGGTACGATGTAAGGTTGTAATTCTTCGTTCTATGGAACGAAGTTCTGACCCCACTTAGCTTCTCACAAGTGGCATAGCCTTAGACAGCTTGTGTTTTTAACGAAAGGACAACTGAATGTCTGGTTTAGCAAAAGAAATAAAGGGAAAGTTAGATATTGGAAGCAACATCGTGTTTTTCTATTTGTGAAAGAAACGAATCGAACCTCTGGCATGAGGCATACCACCCATCCCAGGGCATGCGATATGATATCTGTCCATCAAACCTATGAGACACAAGATAATATTTCCTAGATAATCTTCTGGGATATCCTTGAGTATGCAAACCAAGCAACAATATATTTATGCAAAACTTAGGATGCTTGACACAATTGAAATTTGAACTCACGGCATGAGTTTCTACTCAGAGCAAAGGCTTGAATCTCCCTATTCTCTTTTATATCCATGTTATATTTTTTATTTTTATGTGTGAAATATTGAAAGAGGTAAACTAGACTGATCTGCTGTTGGTGGTTTGAAAGGAGGTGAGGTTATGGAATGTTTAGGAAGTGTGTCCCTGCTAAGAGCAGTATATCACCGGGTGTGGCTTTAGGAGTTTTTAGCCTTGTCCACTTCCAGTTTCCTCTCTACTTCATGCTTGCTACTGTAGACAGTTTCCTGCACCAGTGTCTGATTCTGTGCCTCTCTTGCTGCTAAGGACAGCCCCTCTGGAACCATAAGCCAGAAGGAATTCTTTTGTAAGTTATTTCTGGGTCATGGTATTTTATCACAGCCACAGAAAGGTAATTAATAAATGCATGAAAGTTCCTGTTTCTGCGGAAACAAGGTGCAGCCTTTGCTATTGCTTGTGTCAAATGATGAATTTCCAGGCACATAAAATTATGTTTATGTCCACATTTTGTCTATGGTACCATTCTGTGAAGCACGGGCCCTTTCGGATATAGATAATCTCTCTCAAACAGATAACTGGGGTGGGAAAACAAATATACTTTCCTAGGATGCTGCAAAGTTAGTCTGGCATGCATCTCTTTTTAGAGTGCTTTTGGCCAGTCTTCGTCTAGGGATAAGATCTGAGCCAGGACACAAACACACACACCAACCCTGGCACTGCAACCTTGTTGGACTGTGCCACGCTGGAATATATGAGGTGCCTTCCTAGAATGAGGACTGCAGTAGTAATTCAAACAAAATTAATCTCGCTGGCCATATTGGATGAGTTCAACTCTGGGGTACCTTAATTTGGTCAGTGATGCATTTACCAGAAATTAAAGCATATACAAGAATATTTATTATTCCCTCAATGACAGGCAGAATTGGTAAAGTATAGCATAATTTAATTGTTGAATTATTCAGAAGTTTCATCAGCCCATCAATATTTAAAATATGTCTTGTAGTTAGGATGCCAGTCTATTTAAAAATATATTTGTGATATGGAGCAGCTCATATTTGCTGATATATAAAACTTACCAAGCATCTTTTTTTAATCAAATGTATTTTAAAATCACTTCATCTGAAAATAAAGTTTGTTTAACTACAAACGTCAATAATTCTATAAACTCCATCCCTCTCCTTGGCGTTCTTCATAACATGTAGCGTAGAGTTTTGCCAATATTTACGTAACGCAAAAAGGACAATGGAGATGTTAGATTAAAATGAGTGTATCCTGTATCGGCTGATTGTTCCTGCCATAGCATTGTGTGAGGACCTATGCCAAAATTACATCATCTTTTCCTTCCTCTTTAATAGCAGTGTCCTTTTCTGAACCCATTTGGAGTTGCAGGGTCCTACTGAATGCAGTTAATAGCTTTACTTCTATCCTCCTGCTTCAGTCTCCTTCAGTGTTTGCTTCTGAGTAGGTATTTCTGGCTTGTGTGGTGACCTTGAGGGGTGACATCACTAAACACCTTGCTGCTGTCATTTCCCCCATAGCTTTCTGTTTCTTGGGTCCCTGTCATCCGATTCAAAGTCAACACCACATATTTCAAGATTTATTTTTTGTGGCAACCCCCCATTATATAATATAGCCACAATAATGTCACCCAGCAAATCACTCCAAAAACCAATAGGCTAAATCAATAAGCATTCATTTGGTCTTGTGTGCTTGTAGGTCAGCTGGTCTTGGCTGGGGTGGGAGTTCAGCTGCTCCTGCCTCCATGCTGTGCAATGAAGCTGTCCTCTCCAGCCTCTGTTGTGGATTCCGACTGGTCTATTCCATGTGCTATATAATTCTGGAGGGCAGGCTGGAGTGGTGATGGCTACCCAGGGGGAAGCTCTTCTCCTGGTTGTGTGGAATATGCCCAGCTACATCTCAGGCCTCCATTTGTGTGGCTCATCTGTAGCAGCCTTTTAGCCAAATAAATTACGTAGTTAAGGATCAGGAAGGTCCAAAATTTTCTGTGGAAGACTAGGCAAAAAGCACAATGTATGAGATTGCTAAATGGGACTAAACAATTTTAATCAATAATTCAATCTACTTAAAGCCCCGCTGCTAAAGTTCGTTGCAAGAAACACTGGCAGGCTATTGCTAGTAGATGAAACAACAATGACTGTATTAAAGACCATGAAAACTAATTTTTACCAATTCTACTTTCATAATTGTTGTTTGTTTTAGACATGCCGTGCCAGCATCAGGCCTTTTTAAGCTGCTTTTGTAGCTGACCCTAAGGTTGAAGATGTTACTAAGCAGATGGTACAACCTTATATTTGCATCCTGTAAGTGTCCAAGTTATGTGACATAGAGTTTAACAATTTCTGGGTGAACTAAGCATCTAAGAAAATCAGCAGACCTGCCTTTGTACTATACTTTAAGAAGTATTTCAGTAGTGTTAGGAACAGTTCACTGCTTTACTCAAAAACTAGCCGAGATGTTTTCAAAATGGTGGTCTTCTTGCCTGAAGTTTAATTCTTTTTTTTTTAATGATGTTACCCAACACCATTTTCTTAGGAAAGCAATGAAAAAGAAAAATATAATTTGAATTTCTCAAGATTTACCTTATTGTGAACATCCTCAAACCAATGCAGAATTGTATTTCTCTTGCATAAAGAATCACTGAGACAATAATAGACAAACGGTGTCTACTTTTTCTTAGAGACAATAAGGATCTAAGGATATTGAGTGCAATCCTAACTTTTATTTCAGTTCAACAATATTAAAATGTAGCAATATATGCAATTATAAATATATGCATAGTCTAATAAAATTATACAAAACATTTTGCAGCTTACTTTGTTCATGTTAATCTGTCTTTTCTTTAATTCTCTGAGTAATGTTTTCCTCTTTTTAAATTTAATTATTATTTATTTATGATTGTACATCCTGATTATATCTTTCTCTCTCTCTCTCCAATCCTCTTAGTCCCTCCCCATTCCTCCACTCCTCTCACCTCCCCATTCTCACATCCATCCCTTCTCTGCTTCGCCTCAGAAAAGGGGAGGCCTCCCATGGACCACAACTAACCTTGGCATATCAAGTTATAGTAACACTAGGTGCATTTTATAGGAAGGGATCCAAAGGTGGGCAATGTAGTCAGAGACAGATCTTGCACTCAATATCCTTATGGTCTCTAAGAAAAAGTAGACACCATTTGTCTATTATTATATCAGTGATTCTTTATGCAAGAGAAATATAATTCTGCATCTTTTGTTGGTTTGGATTTTTTTTATTTACATTTCAAATATCATCCCCTTTCCCGGCTTTCTGTCCATAAATCCCCTATCCCATCTTCCCTCCCTCTGCTTCTATGAGGGTGTTCCCCCACCCACCTACCCACCCCTTCCTGCCTCCCCCCCTGACTTCCCTATACTGGCATCAAACCTTAGCAGAACCAAGGGCTTCTCCTCCCATTGGTGCCCAACAAGGCTATCCTATACTACATGTGCAGCTGGAGCCATGAATCCGTCCATGTGGACTCTTTGGGTAGTGGTTTAGTCCCTGGGAGCTCTGGTTGGTTGGTATTGTTGTTCTTATGTGGCTGCAAACCCTTTCAGTTCCTTCAATCCTTTCTCTACCTTGTCCATTGGTGACCCCATTCTCAGTTCAAATGGTTGGCTACAAGCATCCACCTCTGTATTTGTCATGCTCTGGCAGAGCCTCTCAGGAGACAGCTATATCAGGCTCCTGTCAGCATGCTCAGCATGCACTTCTTGGCATCAGCACTATTGTCTGGGTTTGGTGGATACACACACACACACATACACACACACACACACACACACACACACACACACACAGAGAGAGAGAGAGAGAGAGAGAGAGAGAGAGAGAGAGAGAGAGAGAGAGATGTATATATATGGGCTGGTGGCCTTTCCTTCAGTCTCTGCTCCATACTTTGTCTCTGTATTTCCTCCTATGAATATTTTTGTTCCCCCTTCTAAGAAGGACTGAATCATCTGCACTTTGGTCCTCCTTCTTCTTGAGCTTCATGTGGTCTGTGGATTGTATCTTTTGGGGCAGGCATCTCTGGGACAAGTTAGAATCTTAAGACAATGGAAACTCCAAGGAATCTATAAGGGTGGCCCTCGCTAGGACTCCTAGCAATGGGAGATATGAAGCCTGAAATTTAATTCTTTATCCAATTGTATCCTGCAAATATTTCTTGGGTCCTCAGTGTTGTACTGGCAGTAGAAATAGGATGTGGACAAAATCCTCCTGTCTAAAAGTAAGACCCATAAGGTATTTGGGCCAAATCTAGGCTGCAGTGAGATCAGAGAAGATAGGGCTATTGAGGGGAGAGGTGATAGGAATCTTTTAACAGATCTTAACTGTGTAGAGTCAGATATGACAATTATCCACTTAAGAGCTAATAGAGCATGCCAGGTTGGAACATGGTCAGAGAGGAACAAGAATGTCTTCCACCAAGTAATCTCAGAATATCTGACTATGACCACTCTCTATATGAGACAGCGGTCAATAAAAAGACTTCAGATCTCATTATCAACATAAATGAAGGTTCTATAAGAGCTGATCCTGAGCAACAAAGAAGCTGACTACAGTTTGTCCTGGGGTCTACGAAGTAACTTCTAACTACCCACAATGTTTATAGTTATAGTAGTTAAATATGGTGGGCCTTGATATTTTATACTAATAAAGTAAAATACATACACACAGTCTATATTAATAAAATGACTCAGGATAGTGTCAACCATATAATAAAAGGGTTAAAGCTTGAAACCATGTGATAGCAAACTGACTTTCTCAAAGAGAAAGGCAGCTGAAAGGTGAGGTCAATCATAGTTGTTAATCACACTTGTCCCTGTAATGAAGCCCCAGTAAAGCTGCACACTGACACTTCAATAACTTCTCCTGGTAATACTTTTGTGCTTGCCATGAAGGTGATGTACGGTGTGTAGGATGATGTCATATAGCTGAACGAGGCCTGTCATTGGACGAGAAGGAAGGATGGGCAGAAGAAAAGTTTGAGGGAAGAGGAGAAGACTGGAATGAATGGAAGGAGAGTGGAGAAGAAGCCGCTGAGGCAGATGTTAAAATTCTACTCTGTACCTTTACAGGTTGTTAGGAATGTTCTTAAGGGACGGGTGTGTATAGGGCTTTGTATGTTTAGGTGGGCAATCGTATCTTATCAATTGGATCAGAGGTTATTGTGTTGTGTGTTCTTTCTTGTGGCGAATTAAGTTTAAGAGTGGTGGCTGGGATACTAAGCCACCCTGGAATTGAGATGGATATTTCTGGCATGGTGGCAACCTGCCTTGGGAACTGGCTGGGTAGAGCAATTGCTGCCAGGCTCAGAGAGAGGCCATCGGCAGTGTGATATGGGATGGAGTAAAGCGGGTGAGAGGCTTTGCTGACTGAGATTAAGATATCTACTAGATATCTTGGGACACTGCAATGCCCAACCTAGTGGGGGTAAAAGACACCAGTTTTTATAATTTTACAGCAACAATGGTGACTCATGGCAAGATAATAGGGGGAAGATAAAAACTCACGTTTAGAACCCTCTTACATTCCTCATATTTTGTATGTCTATTCCTTTAGTTCTTCTAATTTGTTGGTTGGAGAGATGGCTCAACGAGTAAAGTACTTGGTATGCATGCATGGGGACCATAGGTCCCAGTAGTCATGTAAAAAGCGGGACATAACAGTATATATCTACAACCCTAGAACTTGGCTGAGGACAGGAGGATTCCAAGGACTTAATGGTCAGCATGTGTAGTCAGAAAGCGTTCTAGGATTCAGTGAGAAATTGCTTCTAAAAAAAAAATAAGGTAAAGATATGACTGAGGAAGATATTCAGACATTAACCTCTGGCTTCTATACACGCCTGAATGGATAAGTACATCCCTATACATAGATGAGTGTGCATCTTGCCTTTTCGCACACACACACACACACACACACACACACACACAGAGAGAGAGAGAGAGAGAGAGAGAGAGAGAGAGAGAGAATTAGACACATAGTGCTCTTTTGAATTATTTTTGACTTGTTTTAGACAATTATCAAATCTGAATAGGTGCTGAAAATCATCACACTGATAGGGAGAGCATGTCAGGGAGTCTCCGTAATTTTGTCTGGGTTTTGAAGTGAAGGTATCTGTGCAAAGTCTGCCTTACCTCTAGGCAAGCTAGGTCAGAAGACATTCTGATTGGTCAGTGCAGAGCTTTTAACCACTGTGCCTTCCCTGGAGAGAGAAAGGCCGATGGACCCAACATTGATGGGATCTGTATTTACAGAGCCTTGGGAAGCCATCTTGTTTCTCTGAGGTAGCATATATTTTCTTCTAAACAGATTTGTCTGTGGCCATGAATCCTGTCCAGTCTTCCTGTTAGGCAGTGTTCACAAAATGAGAATCAGATAATTAATGATCCCTAGTGACATAATTGTTGTTTAATCTTTCTCATGTTTGAGAACAAATTATTTACCATTTATCCCCCCATGGGGTGTTTCCATTCCATTTCTTTGTATTTTTCTTCCTCTCCTCTTCTATAATTCAGAGCTCCCTGCTGCACCATGAAGGCTAGAAGCCTGGAAACCATGTAGCCTAGCTTAATCCATCAAGTAAGCTTTTTGATGTTTTCTGGCAGTAGGAGCTGACTAAAATTTATAAAGTGAAAGCAAAGAGAATGTGTCTTTTTACTTTACTTTGTAAGATTCTACTTTTGGCAGAAATAGTAGGAAAAATACAGATGTCAAGCTTCTCTTCAGATTCCTGCTGAAGAGATGGCGGTGGCTAGAAGCTCTTCTCTTGTTTATCACAATGTTCTTGAGCTTTGACTTCCATAGCAGTGTCTGTCTACGGCCTTCAGGATTTTAGTAACTCTATTAGTTATTGTGAAAAATATTAATAAAGAAACTTTAGGAGGGATTTATTTTGGCTCCTGGTTTCAGAAGTTTTCACCCATCCTGACAAGAAGGGCATTTTGAAGTGGTTCCAAAGTGTTGGCCTGCATGAAGGATACCGTCTTGGGAGATCAGGAAATAGAGATCTTGAGCTCAGATCACAAGTAGTAGACATCGCCTTTAAGACTTGGGCCTGTACCTCACTTCTGACACCAAAGTTTCCATGATATTCCAAAGCCTGACAGCACCATGAACTGATGGCCAACTGATCAAATCTGTGAGGGATATTGACATGCAAACCACAGCAGCTCTGGGGATTGTGGTATGAGCTTCTGGTTTTTAAAGCTGGTGAGTGTGTGTGTGTGTGTGTGTGTGTGTGTGTGTGTGTGTGTGTGTGTGTGTGTGTGCGTTGTGTGTGTTTTTGTGTGTTGTGTGTGTGTGTTTGTGCACATGTACGTGTGTATGCAGATATAGGGATTGGACATTTGCCAAAGGCTAGAAGAAAACTTGTAGGAGTCAGTCATCATGTGGTCCAGGGGATAAAACTCAGGTAGTCAGGCTTGGTAGTAAATGCATTTAAGCCACCATACTGTCTGTCCAGCTGATTCCTCTACCTGGTGTTATAAAAAGACCCAGGTTTATAAGATCTAGATTGTTTTCCTTTATTCTTGGGTTGACTACAGCTCTGTCCACTATTATCTAATATCCGGGTTAATCCACCACCTTATTTTTATACAAACAGCAATGCTCACCCCCCTCACCTTCCTCTTGGTTCTGCCCAAACCTAAATAAAGAAATGTTCACTGCAATAAATAATCTATAAATAGAGCTTCAAAGAGAAATTCATTCAGTATTCTCACTACCTTTGTAATAGTTGGTCATGGTTGTTAAGCAACTGGTTCAAGAAATCTCCAAGATGAGGGAAATGGACCTCTGTGTGTCTTTCCAGAGGGGGCATGTGGGACAATGACTGGGTAAAGGAGACCCACACTGAATGTTGGGATCACCATCTAACAGACAGCCAGGATGGAAAGGATCTGTGAGCGGCAACACTTCCATCTCTCAAGCCCGTCTGAGTACAGCTGTGACACCCCCATCTCTCAAGCCTGACTAAGTATGGCTATAGTTGCTCCTCTTGCCTGCAGACAACACACTACAATGTCTTCAGTGTTTCACTGTGGATGCTACAACAGCAGCTCTTCGAGGATCTTTCACAGCTTCAGGACCAGAGGGGAACTGCTTAGCTGTCCAGCTTCTTATACTGAGGAACTACCATGGTTTCTGTTTCTCAGCATATAGGCAGCTATTGTTAGGCTACTCTGCCACTCCATCGCAGGCCAATTCGATGAAGTCCCCTTTATAGCATACATCAACACAGTGCAAATCAGACCCTAATCCTGACCTTAACATTTAATGATCCCCCATTAGAATTTTTTTCTTTGAATTCACAAGAAAAGGATTTTCCCCACATTGCACGTTCCATGGTGATGTGCTCAAGGTTACTCCAGGAAATCAATGCGTAGTTCCTAAAGTTTACCAACAAAAAAGAGAAAACCAGATTTGTCATTTTTACCCTGAGTTCCAACATTACACAAGTCAAATAAGCTCCCAAAGCACTCAGTAGCTGCTGGCGTCAGCTGCCCTTCGTTGTTTCTTTCTTGTTCAGTGTCATTCCTAAACATCACAGGTGGGGCAGTGACCAGGTAAGGGCAGAAGGAGATTGCCACCATGAGCTGGAAATCACACTCTCCATCTGAGACAAGACAGGGAGACAAGAGGGGAATCTTACCAAAAGAAGTGAAGAAAAGACGAACTATCATGGGCTGTGGACATCAACAAAACCTAGAGCAGAAGTCTACTAGTTCTCAATGTCCCAAATGGTAATAGGTTTGGGGCATTGATATGATATGATGGTCATGAGTCATATAGAAGAAATGAATTTCTCTATTCTTTAGATTGTAGTTAATTTATTGATATTCTTCCTGGCATGTTAATTTGGGGGGTATTTTACATAAGCACAAGACTAGAAAAAGAATTAGACCAAAAAGAATGCCTGCCACTTTTGTTACACTATGAAGAAGCCAGAGTAATTGAGGAGTCAGCAACTCAGTTATTAATCAATGGCGCATGTGGTAGGTATGGTTGCCAGGCCTGTTTTCCTGCTGTGATCCAGAGAACCCTTTGTTAATGATTATGCCGGTGTGATGTTGGTGTTGCTCTTACATAGTTAGCAACATACACATTATTCTACAAGGTCATCCCTAAACTTGAACCTAAGAGTACAGATCAGAGGAGGCATACATGATGCGTTTTAGATCCAGGAGGACTCTGCCTAGCAAATTATCTGGACTTAAAAGTCTTAAGGAGGCAGATCAATGACCTGCTAATGTAAATACAAAGAAATCAGACAAATCAAGTAGTGTTAGTTATTAGCACAGAATGAAAACCCCACCCTTACTTAACTCTCAAATGAATCTCCAGCAAAATGGGAAGGTTGTTATCACAGTGGTTTCAGAAAGCAAGACCTGACAAACTTTAAGAGGGGGAAAGAAGAATAAATCTGGAATGTTACATTTTTTAAATTTCTGTTTCCTTTGAGTCCTACCAGTTTTCTCCTTGTATTTGACCTCTTGATCCAGAAGACAAAAGGAAATATATTTTCTTTCTTCTTTTCCAATGAAAAGACTTTTATGCATTCAGACAGGATTTAGAACAAAAGGAATTATCAATCTAGCTCTGAATCTTTAAAATAAAAAGCTCAAAATGTTCTGAGATTTTTTTCAGTTCCAACCACTTCACTTAATGTGAATGCTGTCGACTGAGTCATCCAAGCCTCAGTTCCCCATCTTCTGGCTTCTGATGAGAATAGAAACCGGCACTAACCACAACTTAAGGGAAATAGCAGTTGGGTCTCTCCTCCTGATGAAATTTTCAGCAGTATAGGCAAGTTCCCTTGATGCTAATATAGATATGGTGGGCCCAGCAGACAGGTGGAGTTGGCAAATAAATGTTCATTTCCTCCTTTTATGACTCAATGTTATCGTGAGGGAAATGCAGAATATTTCCACAACACAGCTGTGAGGGATTCTCCAGCTCATCTATCAAGGGAGCACAATCTTTCACTCCCCTGCAGTCTGGTACCCAGGGGAGCGCTGAGGAGGAAGTGGAGGATTCTGCTCAAATGTTCTTGGCTCTGCTGGAAACAAGTAGTCTCTGAGTTTGCTAGTTCTGGAGATTAGTTGTAAGAGTTATTTGCATAACATTCTAGTGTGTAGAATCCTGCAACTGTAAAATCAAGAACGGTTTTCGAGGGTGTTTAGTCTATTGGGGTCCCCTCTAAGTCACGGTTTTCGGGCATGTCCACCACATTTACCTCTGGTGGCAGAGAATTTGGCATTTTCCAGAGAGCCTTTTTTTGTTTTTAACTTTTGAAAGCTCCAACTTTTATAAGAGTCTTGATTGCGTTTATCCCCAACTTTTCAAATTATAGCTTTTACTTTAATTGTTAATTTTCTACTGTTGGGGAATCATCTGAGGGAAATCAATTCCTTCATATAAAAATTCTCCTTCAAGGTTTAAAAGTAGTCATCCCGTTCATTAGGCTAACATTCTAAACCTTTTAATAGTCCTTCCTGTCACAGGGTGGCATATATTTTTACGTATGGATAAAAATCATTCACTTCTACAGTCAACACTCAAGCAAATCATTATGGAGTTAGGTAGGTCTGTTACCTGCACTTGTAAAGGGTCAAGTGTATTGATGTACTGATGATATCAATAGCATGTTGAGGTACAAGCCTCATTAGGGGAACAATACTGAACCCCTTGATACAGCGATGCTTTATAAGTTTAATTACCTCTGGGCAAAAGAGAATTTTGGGGAAAGAAATCTTCAAGATAAAAATTTCAATTTGTCACTTTTTCTAATCCATCAGTGGCAATCTTCTTCTTTCCCACTTAACCAGATGCATATTTTAAAGTATCCTTTAATTTCCTTCATCTCAGGTGTATCTCCAATGAAACACCTAGTTTCTCTTCTTTCCTGTCACCAACAACTTGTCTTTAGGAACTTCTTACTAATTAGATGTGGCTCTAGTGGCAATTAATTCAACCTTGTACCCAAGGAAGAGGAGATGGCAATAAATTGAAATTTCATGATACAAAGTAGGCTCTGGTCTGGGTTTTTGACGATTGGTTTTTTCTTGCAAGAGAGATAGATTTAACGTTACTGTGTCTGGAAGTTTCTAAGGCAAACAAATCTATGTCTTGAAGAAAGTTCCTTGATTGTATTTAGATGTTTTTAGGTTGTTCCTCCTTAGGGTGACTTCTGATCACCTCCAGCCTGTGCATGGGACCCTCTGCTTCAGACCTACACCCTCTCGTGTGCTCAACAATTCTTCTACTAACCTGAAAGACTTTAAGATGATGTTACTTAATGATATCAAATGATTGAGTATGTGACAGCTTTGCAAATGATTATATCACTGTGTAAAATAAAATATAAATTATATATTTTTTCTATTACATTTATGTGTTTGAGATAATGACATAGAAATAAAACAGAAAATAATGCATGGAAAACTGCCAGTAAGCTGTCCCAGCAGGTGAGAGCACTTACCCTACAAACCCAGGAAGTTTTCTTTTCAGACCTCCACATACACATCATGACACACATACACTCTACCCTGACACATGTACATATTAATACATACAAATTAATAACTTAAAATTATGCTATAAAGATAATACATTCATGTGGAAAGACAATAGATAATTTTAATTTTCTATTTTTCCACTCCATATTTTTCCTAATACTCCTGCCGGGATCTGCCCCACAAAACAAAACACACCAGAGACCAAGTTCTTAAACATGAACATTTTTCATGGGGGACATTTCGGAAACAGGCCATAATAGTCTTATGTATTTTGTTGACTTTTAATGATGACATAGGTTTGGGTTGCTTGTTCTTCAGAGGCAATATTTATAGAAAGATTAAACTTTTTATAGTTTTAAGTTAAGGGGAATAAAAATTGATAAAAATCTTATATCCCTAAGGAAGTGTATGAAATAAGAAGCAGAAGCCTTAACAGATGAAAAATTAATCAAATTTTCTTATGTCAGATAGTTAAAGATCAGACATATCAAAGACAATGTTTTGAGCACTACTAAAGGCAGTATTACCTTTGTATATCATCTTTATAGTAATAACTAAGAAACCAGCCTATAGTGAGGCCAGCTAGGTGTAATCCCTAAATGCCAGAGATCATAGACTCAGGGCATCCTCCATCCCAACTTCTGACCAGTAGGTGTTTACCCTTCTAATAGAAGAAAAGGAATCTCCATATACCCTGCCGTCCAACAAGGGAAACACACACACACACACACACACACACACACACACACACACACACACACACACACACCATTTGGTGCTTTTCTAATAAACTGTCTCTCCCATTAGAATACAAAATGGAACTGTCATCGTGACCTACAACTGTTGCCTACGCCCCGGACTACTCGTTACCTGATCCTACCTGCCCTTGGGGGTTGGGAGTGAGGTGATGCAGCGTTAACAACACAGGAGCAGGAAGCTCTCTGAAAACACCTGCAAGCCCCGTTAATGCCCTCCATCTGCATCCCCATTGGTCCCAAGAAAGCATCGCTTCTATACAGCAGTTCCCGATTGGCTGGCATTGTCTGCACCAGCAGTCTTGATCTCTCAGGCAGTCCTCAATTAGGTCCTCCTGTGGGAGATGCTGTTGTGGCTGTGTGGCACCCCCGTGTTTACGTAGAGGAGGCCCTGCCATTCCTGCTACACGCGGGGGTTTGGACACACCTGGTTCCACTCAGGTTCCCTCTTTCTTTTCTTCCCTCCCTGCATAACTCCGGAAACTGACATGATTGGCCACAATGAATGTTAGAAGTCATTATATTTCTTTTTCCTTCTGTGGTTTTAAAGCAGTTATCAGAGAACTCAAGGGAAACTGGGGAGATTTTCTCTGAAGCCAATATATATACAAAGCAAACAAGTCATATTTCCATTGTCATAAACTCGCTGATTCATGATCCCGGACAGGCTGCCTAACTTCAGGGACGAAGCCAGTCTTCATTCTTTGTTCTTGATGCTTTGATATCTGGCTTCCCTTCTCGGGATCACTAACAGATATAGCAAACAAAGGCAGGCTCCTATTAGACATAGCAAACCTGTGCAGAGCCCATCCCAGCTACTTTCTCTCACAGGTCTTCATACTCAGGACTTTACTATTTTAATACCCCAACCCTACCGTGGCCAGGGAGTTCATATGATATAGAGCCCATGTCCCAGGGCTGGCTGATATTATTTAAAGTGTATGTCACTAAATGTTCTAACCATCTTTACCCATCCCTTCCCACAGAAGCCACAGCAGGTGGTCATGTCCTTGTCTTCCCTTCTTTGTTCCTAACTCTAGTGCTTCCGTGTTCCTGGCAGCTGCTCATTGCGTGCCATGAATATTGTTGTCAGTATCTCCGAGGACATCAGGTTATTCTTTCCATGTTCTAATTGATAGACTTCATCATACATGAATTAAAGACAATTGGCATAATAAAAGACTTCTGAAAGCCTTATTTTCATGATGCGATTCATATCTGTAAAATGTTACATTGGTTATCATGATTCTGTTTATAATGAATATCAAGAGTGCTGACTCAACTATAATTCCACATGGGATCCTGCAACCTGGTTGGACTAAAGTTTACATATATCCCATCCTTACTAAGAGAAGACTATTTAGTTTATTATTTAGAAGATGTGTATAAAAATATTTTCAGTTATGGGGGTTGGAATCATAGAGTTTTGCTTGCTAGGCGAAGGCTTTACCACTGAGGTACATCTTCAACTCTATACAATTTTTTCTTTGTTAAAAATACAAGGAATCAAAAATATCAAGATTTGGTGTCTTAAAACACTGCCCAGAGTAAGAATTTCAATGTTTCGGAAACCCGAGGATGCATCATGACTGAACAGGAATTGACAATTCCCATGCTAAATGAGAATAACTTTTAAGACGCAACTTACAAGTGAAAGCGTTTGGATGGAGAGTTACAACACTAGACTACGAGTGTTCAAGCACAGCACACTGAAAAGTTTTAAATGTCTAAAATGAATTCAGACTGAATAAAAAAAAAACGCTCACATCTATCTCATACAGCCTTGTTTATTTTTGCTACAGATGCTTGCTCCCTCTTTCCTCGCCAGTAGCTGGCCTTCTCTGGGGCAGTTTCCAATCATTGCTGCCGTTAGCCAGCTGATCATCAGAGTCGTCCACACGCTGACCCTGGAGAGCACAAGATTCCCCATTGTCGGCCTCTTTGCACAATGTGGCCTCGGCAGTTCGAGCAGTTCCAAACGTCCCTGTGTTCTCTGGCTCAAGATTGGCATCATGGGAAGGCCGCCAGGATTCCAGGAGGGGAGCCAGGGGATCAGCATTGCCAAAGTCAGCAGGTGGCAATGGCCAGTAGCAACTCAGAGAGGCAAATTAGTCTTTCCAGCACTTAGGACGGCCAACAGAGGTGGGAGCCAGTGCCATTCTTGTTATCCGATGTATAGGTATTGTTATAAATGACATCAGAGCCTTGTACACTGCTCACTGGGCTTGTTAGCCAGGTGGCAATTTTTGAAGCATCATTACTGCTCCAAGCAAAGCGTATGCTCTACAATTCAACTTAGATCTGAGGTCAATAAATTATATTTCTTGGAATCCTGTCTTAGGCACACAGAGTCTAGGCGTTCTGGTATTGATTCGGTAGCATCTTGTTAGGTGGTTAGTGCCCTTACGAGCAAGTAAATCACACGGAGACCACTGCTCATGAGGAAATCAGGAAGTGCTGACTCACAGCTTAAACAACTAGAAACATAATATCTAGATGTGGAATTTCAGAATTAAGACCATGAAAATTTGGTGATACACATAGAAGAAAATGAAAATAAGAGAGTTCTGAATATTATTTTCACATACAATTCAATGTGCTGGTTGGTGGAGTACACTGAAGTCTGAGGGAAGCTAGCACTCTATTTTGTATACACCTCAAAGATCAACCATTATAGACTGTGAGGTGAAATTTCCCTTTAACTTCTACTTAGGCAAGGGTTGCTGTGTTTCAGAGAGGTGAAAATTATTTATTATCTAACCCATTCTTGATCCTTTTCTAAAGTAGAACTAATAGGAAAGCTGGTGCAAAAGGGGTCTTCCAAGCTGGGGTAACGTTCTATAAGAGGAAATATATTTCTGAGATGTTCTGGGGTGATACAGGCTGAATGGTAGAACACTGGCCAAGTGTATAAAAGGTCTAAATTCACCAACACTCCCTAAACATCATAATGTATGATGATATATAGATATAGATATAGATATAGATATATAGTATAGATAGATAGATAGATAGATAGATAGATAGATAGATAGATAGATGAATGAGAGATTCTCCCAGCTAAAAGGAGCCAAATCATTAAGTCATGGATACTTTCATTTGCCCACAGCCAGAGAATATTTTCTAGTGCTTCTATACAGGGCTGCTCTTAAGGATGTAATAATTTTGTTGAGAAACCAAAGCTAAACTACAGAATTGCAAGCCAACGTCAAGCAGACTCCATTGATTGTAGACTTCCTGCAGTAAGAGAAAAGATTAGCGAAACTCTGGGTAGTCGATGAACATCGTCTGACTTAGGTTTGCAGTTGCTGTTATAAACGCTGTGATCATAAGTGACTTTGGAGGAAATGTTTTTACACTTCACAGATTACAGTCTAGCATTGAGAGAAGTCAGGGCAGGAACATATGGCAGGAACTGGTATAAGAGGCCGTTTAGGGCTGCCGCTTACTGGCTTGCTCCTCGAGGCCTGCCCACACTGCTTACATACAGCATACAGGACCACGTGCCCAGGAATGGTCTGATTCACAGTGGGCTGTGCCCTTCTACATCAATCACAAACCAAGAAAGCATCCTACAGCCTTGTCTCCAGGCAAGTCTTATGAGGCAATTTCTTAACTCTGTTTAATTTTCCCCCTTGGATAATTCTAGCTTGTGTCAACTTTAACAACAACAACAAAAAAAAAAAAACAATAGCTGACATACTGACAGAGGAACTTATCCAAGGACTAGAAAATATTTTTACTGTAGGCAATGAAAGTATCCATGGACTTAATGACAGGTGGGCAAATTTTAGCATGGGTGAATCCTAGAGGGGCCGGGTCCTACAGAAGTTTAACATAGGAATGAGAGTGTCTTGTATTGCAGCCTAGTGGCACCCACTGCAGCTTCGGGTGTGGAGATCCAGTCACGAGCCAGGGCTGTGTTAGAACACTGGTAGTGTGACAGTATGATGGGTTTCAGTATTGGAGAGGGGGACCTTGTCAACAGCATATACTTGCTGCTGGTGTCACTTAGTAATTTAAGCTTGCTGTCTGTGCTTTTGAAACCATCCTCTGCGTCTAAGGGAAATTTACCCAATGCAGACTATAAACTGTTCACCTTTATGAAGATAATGTTTATTTTTATGGAATTCACAAAGTATAATAACCTAGAAATGTAATATAGAGCATTCTTATCTTTTCAACCCCCAGGAGGTGAGTATCTTAAATACTTTTTTTTTATATATCTCAGGTCTCTGACTACAGTTTTGAACATGGTTGGAAGCATCACATATCAGAACCTTTTTGACTCTGTGGTCAAGAGAGTATACAGACAATTAGTGGTTTTCAGTTCCAACAAAATCCACACTATGTTGCTTCTATACCTTGAAATAATTAACTGACACACAAAATTAGAAAACCACATATGGGAGCAGTTTTCTTCACTTCATCATCCTGAGCTCACATAAGCAAGCACACACATACACATGTGCACACATGCATGCACGCACATGCACACACATGCACACAAACACGTGCATGCCACATGAACACACACCACAAACATAAATACAAACATGCACAAACATGCACACACACATATATACACACATACATGCACACACACAATGCACAAATGCACACACATATACATGTTCGCACACACATACTATCACCACCACCACTAGCGAAACGTAGATGCACAGCCGTTTATCTTCTCCATGTCTGCACATATGTTTTATAATTATGCCAACACATACAAGACCAGCTTTTCTTTCCCATGCTATTATCAACTTCAACTTGTTCCATTTCTATGCCACATACTGCAGGAAGGTGGCTTCCAAACATCCCCTCTCACGAGAAGTCGAGAGCCTTTCAGCATGTCAGGCATTTCACACATTGCCTTGCTGTTTCTAAGCAGCATCGAGTACAACTTGTTTGGAACTGTGACTTCCTGGCTTTGGATTTATGTCATGTTAGGTTCCAGGGAGAGAAAAAAACAAAGATAGAACATTCTGAGCTGACTTCCCCTCTGGTACCATTCTCAGCACATTTAGTTTCACTCCCTTCTGAGGCAAACATGAATGCACAACTCACAGCTCTCACCCAGCATTTCCTGTATGGTGGCAAAGTCCTCCATACTTGAAAATATGGCTGCTGCAAGGAGTGGGCAGTAAACAGTGTGTGTATGAAGAGAGACAGTCATGCTCAGCCTGCCTCCCTTTTTTCTGGGCATGATACTATATTTGCAAGAACGGCTGAGGGGTTAGAAATGAACCTGGCTATGAATCACAGCTCTGTGAACAGTGATTCTTTGAGGAATCCTGGGAGACCTGTTTGCTAATCAGGGCTGAAGTTTCGTCTCCTTCTGTGTCTCCTCTACCTACAGCTCCTCAGATGTGATAAGGTGACTTTATAACACAGTTCGGGTGGTAAAACACTTTCCTTCTGCCCACAATGTTCTTTGATTCTGCCGGTTGCAAGTCTATTTTTAACTCTTCCCTCCACCTGAGATTTTCAGGCTCTGCCCAGTAGTGGCTTCTTTGCACTGTTTTTCTGTGGAGCCTCAGATAACTTCTCCTCAGAGAAATGTCCCTGTCTCACCTTTTTATCTCATTCAGCATGTACTTTCCTCCCCCCACTGCCATTGTTTTTTTTTTAATTGTCTTCCCTGTATTTTGTTATCTTTATAGCAGTTATCAAAGTCTAAAACATTTTGATTAACTCATTTGGCCAATTTATTTATTTATTTATTTATTTATTTATTTATTTATTTTGCTTACTACCCTTTTGTGGGTTGCTCTGCATTGAAATACAAATTTTATGTGATTGCGGTCCTAGTTCATATACTTGGCACAGAGTATGTACCAAGGAGAAGGAATAAATGTCATACTTGCTTGCTTTCATGTATCATTTTTCAAGATATGGCTTTTCTTGTTCGTCCTGCACACTCATGTCCTCAGGTTGGAGAGAATATGGATCAGAATGATAGGGTAGAGTATAATTGTATTAGAGGCATTGCTTTCTGAAAACAAATAAAGTATAGTCCATAAACCTCCCACTCACTGACCTTGATGAAATTCTGCACGTGCTGGAGGTCACTGCTGCTTGTTACAGAGGGATTACCCAGGTGACCCTGGTCTTCACAGGGAAATGATAGTGACACGGAGTAGAAACCGTCCTGAAACAGAACGAGCCGCAGCCGCACCTGCTCTTGTGCAATTTGAACTTGCAAACACCACCCAGGAGAGAGTGGTGCATCACCTGTCAATCAAAAAGCCTACAGCCTATGGCTTAGGCAGGAAGTAGGAGGTGGGACATCCGGGAGGAGAAAGAATTCTGGGATAGAGCCAGGCGGGGCAGATTTGCCAGGTGGATCTGACAAGTCGGACACGTGGTAAGTGAGCACAGATAACCAGACAAATGGCAGAATATCAGAGAAGAGCCTAGTTATAAGGCCAAGGTATAAATATTTTGCGTCTGAGTCTTAGTTCCGGGAGCATGGGGCTACGGCCAGAATCATACCAAACTTTAACACCATCCATGTGTTCTCTCTATTGCACCAAAGCCAGAGAGTGCATGATTTTCACTGTGAGTGGAGTTTTAGCTATGATCCCTAACAACATTTGACCTCTTTGCTTTGCATTTCTGGAATTTCAGTTTGTCCTGAGCAACAGATGAAAACCATAGAATTCCACCAGACTGCGGTAGACTTGGAGGCACTCTGAGTTCACTGGATCGAGTAAACAGAAGTATGTGAGGGGAAAGCATGACCTTCCGACTCTTCCTACCTACCCAAGTGTGAACACAATCACAAAGTGAAAACCAAAGAAATATCACTGAGTCTAGCACACTATCGCAATCAAAGTTGGATAAAATAGAGTAAAAATTGAAACCAGTATCCATGAGGTATTCTGCCTAGGTGCAGATTTCTTGACACGGCCTAACCTGACCTTAGATAGCTCTTTAATTGTTGGGTAGGTATTTTGTATTAGAATCTTTGCATGGGGTGTAGGGTCATGTCTACGGGGTAGCACTTCTCTGAGGAGCCATCGTCCAGCCCATCTGCTAAGGAACTGTGGGGAATAGAGTCTGCCCTCCTGGCCCCTCCAATCTTCAGCATTAATAGAACAGAAGCGCTTACGCAATGGCACTGGATCTGTGGCAGCTGTTTGTTCAATGTTTCATGCTTTTAGTCACATCTGCTCCAAATGAGTGTTAATATTGCAGTGGCATCCACTAAGGATGGGCTCTGTCAGCTTTGCTGAGGATCAGTCTGACCCCTGCAACAATAGAAAAGGCACTTTGTCCCCAACACTGGGTCTTTTAATACATCCAAGCCCTCCTCACTGGGGGTTGCTCTAGCACGCCCTCTTTATCTTTTGGCTTTTCTCCTCTTTCATGACCCCCTCCGGAAGAATCCAAGTCAGTGAATCTCAAGGAGAAAACTGCATTTATTTCTAGCACTCTGTCCACCAATGTCAGATAACAGTTTATTCATCCTCGGCCCTGGATGACATTGAGGCATATCAACAGTGACAAAAGTATATTGAATAATTATCTTGAAATTAATACATTATCCCAAACTTAATTAAATGTCATCTGATCAATATATCTTGGAATGGAAAGGGAAGAGAATGTGAAGGGCATCTCCTCATTATTCATTAATTTTAGAGTAATGTAGGCTGATGAAATGGTTATCTCAGGGTTCTGCTGTTACACTCACTGGCATTTTAAATAACTCCCAATCTTTAATAGTATATATTCCCGGTTGAAAACAGCTTATAAATTGGTGTTAACGCTTTGAATCCCGGAATTTTAAAGTTGGGTGACAAACATCCAAGGGCTGTTACCCCTCATTTCTCTCTTTTAAAAATGCCTTTCCCTTTCCTTTGGTGCCTACTTGCCGTGGCATAGTCTCGACTTAAGTCCTAATGAAGTAGCCCATTAATGCTGCAGTCTTGTGGATTGTAATTGTTCCATTAATAATATTCCCAAGGATAAAATAAGTAACTCAATTATATTTCAGTTCTCGATTTATGCAAATGAGATGTATAGATAATACTCCCAGAACTTATATAAACCTGCAGGAAGAAGATTTTAGGAGGAAAAGAGATTCTATATATTATGACAAAGCCAGTAGGTAATCAGCTGAATTAACCAGAACACTTTGATTCATGTGAGTACACAGTTTAAAGTGTAAGCTCCTTACTTAGATTACTTCTTCCTGTCTTATTTTTTAAATTAGTATATTTCCATATTTCCATGTGTCTTTTGTGATAGACACATCACTGTGGCCCCTTTCTATGCATAAAATTGCTTTGTCAATTTTAAATACGTATTTTTCTTTTTATTAAAGATAGAATTGTTCCATATAATCCCTCCCTTTGCTCTTCCCAGTCCCTTCCCAACTTCCCTCCTACTTGGGTCCACCTTATTTCTGTCTCTCATTAGAAAACAATCAGGCATCCAAGAGATAATGATAAAATACGATATAATTATATGAAAAAAGGACAAACACATTGTAGTTGGACAAAACAAATAAACAGAAGTAAGAGAGTCCAAGGAAAGACAGAGAAACAGCTACAGACACAGAGACTCAGTGGTTCATACACTCAAGGATCCCATAAAAAAAAAACCACAAAACCAGAAGATACACAAAATACATATTATTCTACAAAAGGGTGCCACCACAGAACATGAGGCCTATCAGTGAGAGTCCCTTGGAGTAAACTAAATTTTCATTTGCAAGTATATCAGTTGGGAAATAGCATCTGGGTTAGATGGGGCATGTGTCCGTTTCTCCTTCTGGTGTGAACAAATGAAAGGCCCTGGGCATGGCCTCAGTGAATTCATATCACGCCAGCCTTGTTATGTTTGGGCCTAGTTTCCTCAATGTCCTCTATACCCACTGGGCTCTTTTATACTCTTTCTGCCTTCTTTTTGTAGTGTTCCCTGATCCTTGGATGTGGATTTTGGTGACTTCCATTTAGGGCTCAGTATTCCAAAATCGGTCACTCTCTGCACATCGGCTAGTGTGTCAGGTCTGTGTTTTGTTCCATCCAATTTTAGGAAGGATGCTCCGATGATGTCTGAGCAAAGGATTGTTCTATAAGTACCACAGAATGTCATCAGAAGCCATTTTATTTCTGTTTTACACAGAAAATTAGACAAAATAAACTGGCAAAAACTCTAAGGACCACACTAGCATGAACCGCTGCTTAAAGTCAAAAGACCAAGCTTTCTTAGTAGAGACTCCTGGAGCGCCTTAATTGTCGGGGTTCCCACATTTGATTAAATGAGAATTTCCTAGTCCTCAAACCCGCTAAAATAAAATCCACTGGGAGAGATCAATGGGGGCCATTTCTGCAAACTGGTGGAGTACTGACAGGTGGCAAACCAATCTGTGCAAAGCACTGGAACCCACATGGCAGAGAGTCGGGAGGCAAGGAACATGCCTCTCCTTCCTGCACTCGACCCCCACTATTTGCATAAGTCTAAAGAGAAGGCTTTGTAAATTCAGCCGTTTTGTGCTTTCTGCCTCATGAAGTCATTGACTTATGCCAGTTCTCCAGTAGACGCAGCGAGGAGCTTGGGGTTTGCCAGCGATCAGCACAGCTCCATGGCATGCCTTCTTGTTTTACAGGCCCGGGTACTTCACACAGAGATGGGCCACCTGTGCTGGGACCCAGGGCAGTCTGTGGCCTCAATACCGAGAAAGTAACACAGTTGAAAGCCTTAGCCCTCCGATGATCTTATGGAAGGGAATTCAGGGCGATCTGTAATGGCAGCTGGTAGCATGATTATAAAAGGGTTTGTGCGTCCTGGAAGACCGTCCAGCCAAGTTAGGCCAGAGAGGAAGTGACTACAGATTTCAACTTTGTTGATACCTTTAATTATCCTAATTTAAAAATACAGGACAGTGGGGAGAGAGCATGTTACAAGCACATATGGTAAGGGTGAGAGAGAAACTCCTTGCATGTCCGGGTGAATTTCCGCTTTGTCTGCGAGCCCACCCTACCATAAGAATATAAGGTATGAGTAGTTCTTCCTCCATTATGACCCTCACATTTACCTAACTCTGGCACCCAGAGCGTAAGTGAATGAGCCTTCAAATTCATGCTCATGAAGTAATTCAGCAGTCTAAAACAAATCTGAATTATATGTTTCGCCTCCGTTTAATTCCTACCAACTGGGTCTTTGCAACCCTTTAATGAAAGTCAATGAATTGACACACACACGACTAAGGTAATCTTTGTTCTGAGTCCTTCTCACGGGTGACCATTGAAAACCCGCTTTCTGCTACAGTGACTTTTCTCTCGATGTGAAAAGCAAGTGTTGGCATTCTGTCCAAAGCTCCACTCCCACAGTTACTCTGGCAACAGCCAAGTATGCCTGACTCACTACAAAAGGGGCTGCTTGTCCCCTCCTCACTCTCTTCTCTTGCTCTTCCCCTGCCCTTGCCCTCTCCTACCCCTTCCCCTTCCCCTCTTCCTCTTCCTCCCTCTTCTTCCCTCTTCCTTCCCCTTTCTTCCCCTCCCCCTTCTTCCCTCCCCTCTTCCCCTCTTCCCCTTCCCCTTCCTCCCTCCTCCTCTTCCCTTCCCTCTTCCCTCTTCCCCTCTTCCCTCTTCCCCCTCTTCCCTCTTCCCCTTCCCCTCCCCTTCCTCTTCCCCTTCTTCCCTCTTCCCCTCTTCTTCCCTCTTCCCTTTGTCCCGCCCCTCCCCACTTCCCTCCACGGTCCTGAGGCCAGCCTCTACTCCTCTCTCTTTCACTCTTCTTCTTCATTAAACCTTCCACGTGAAACCATCTTAAGACATTGTGAACTGTCCAGACGCGAGCTGAGACAACATATCTCAAAAGGAAATACGTATAGGACTCAGCTTGGTTTAATAAAACGGTTGTAGGTCTCTTTCACAGAGTTCATGACCGCGATTAGCCTTTGGTCAAAGTTGGTTAGGCTCTCCTGCACTGTGACATAAGCACCCTGCTGTGCTGGTGGGCTTGAAAGTCCACTCAGCGAGTGTGCTTAACACCCATGTGACGTGAACCACTGCTGGGCCCTTTAGGTTACCATGCCATGGGATCACTTGCGAATCGTAGGCACTCATGGCTTGGGTTGAAGCTTGCATGATACCTTCATAGGGCAAAAGATCTGAGAGTCGTAGTCTCAGAAAAGCTCAAACCGATTTCACACTAGGGGACCCCTGGACCCCTGAGTCTGCAGTTACAGGCAATAGGCAACACTGTATGATCGTATTGAAATCTTGAAACCCTGAGTAACGCTCAAAAGAGACTTTCATGCCTGACATTTGCTTCTAGGTAGACAGTATTGATTCATGGCGGAAACATTGCTCAGCACGGATGAAACTATTTCATTAAACTGCAAAGGTATGTTTAGCATATGGACTATAAGGTACTGTACAGTATCTTAGAAGATAGTTATATAATTCTTATGACTTTTACGATAGCTTCCATTTTCCTTCCTCCGTCTGTATTTATCTCCCATTCCTGTCCATCAGTAAGGCTCCCTCCCCATATTTCGTGCATACCACTTTGAACCCTGTTATTTCCTGGATCTGTTGCTTCCCCATTCTCACCCCTGGCTCTGGCTCCCTTTATGTTCCTGTGCTTTCCAGGCTATGTACTCTACATCTGAAGATTTAGGACTCGAAAGCAGAGGAGAGAGAACGAGGAGTGTTTCTTCCAGTGTCTGCTACTCCTACTTTGATGTGATCTTTCTAGTTCCATCCATTCATCTACTAAATTCTATCTTTACAGGAATGGAAATAGGAGACCATTAGTTTATAGTTTATGCATTTGTAGCTTTGTCGTTTAAATTTATAGTTGCTTTGTGTAAATCAGAGAGGCCTTTACAGAAACTCTCAAACAATCAAAATGCAAAGTTGAGGGGAGCGAACAGGCAGGATAAATCGCACACGTATTTGATTCTTTAACCCACAGGCATGCTTTTAGAGTCATTGCAGAAGAGATGGGTGTGAGATTTGCAAGAATCCAAAGTTCAGGAATTTGCTTATGAGATCATGTCGTTCCAGGAAAATCAGAAGCCAGCATCTGTAAAACTTTCACCAACATTTCTGCCTAAACAGCTGGAATAAGAACAACGCATCTCGACATACTCATTTGGACAGGGTGTGGGCAGAGACCAGGAGTCCTACCCTTCATAAAGAAGCACAGGCACTCAAGGAATGCTGAGAGCTAGAAAACGTCCCCTGGAGGAAGAGCACAGCAGTTGGTTATCTAACCCCAGATAGCTCTGCAAAGCATGCTTTACATGTAACAGGCATACAGACTCAAGGAGGTTGTGCTGTGTGCTTATGATGTGTGCGTGTGTGCATGCGTGTGTGTGTGTGTGTGTGTGTGTGTGTGTGTAAAAGTGGAGAGAGAGAGAGAGAGAGAAATATTGAAAATAGGCCATGAATTTGAAAGAGAGCAAGGCAGTTTGAAGGAGGAAAGGAATAGAGAAATAGCACATTTATATTATAATTCTCAGATGAGAAACCAAATCCAATATGGATTCAAAGAATCCCTAGTGTCTCATACTATGGAAATTATATCTGTCTGCTTTGAGAATAAAAGGAACGAACAGTACCAGATACCAATCTTTCCTTCGGTCATGTCACTGGGAAGTCTACGCCACCTCTGATCCCATAGCAGATGCTCACTAGTCAGAGGACTCGACAAAGTGATTACCCTCTGAGACAACCCCACTCTGACACACAAGAAGGTTCAAGCCAAGCCTCCTGAGGCTTTTAAAAATCTTAATGATGACTACATTTCGAAGCCAGGTGCAGAGAAGACCTCCTCATGTCAGTGCTCTTAGACTGGAAATCAAAATTAGTTTTGAAATGGTCCTCAGATAAAAGAATCTAGATCTCAAATGACACTCTTTGACTGTGCCTGAAAGACTGGAGAACTACTTGAGCTTGGATTTGAGGAATCAGCCGAATTAGGCCACAGTCAAACTCTGCTAGTGATTTACCCATCTTAGTTTCTGAAGCAACCAATTGATTAGAAAATGAGGATAAATTGTATCATGTTGTAATGAACTAGTGTTGATATGCTAGTAATGATCATTATTATTACTATTATTATTATTATTAAATCTTTTATAGTCTGGTCGTTATCCCTCTCTGGCCTGTCCTTTCCACTATTTCATCCTATCTCCTCCTTTCTTGTCTCCAAGAGGATGTCTCTACTCTCAACCCTAATTCCACCAGACCCTCCCCGATTCTTGGGGCCCCCAAGTCACTGATGTTAGGTACATCTTCCTTCATCGAGGCAGTCTCTGTCAGTATATGTGATAGGCCCTGACCAGCCGGTATGCTGCCTGTTGGTGCCCTCAGCATCTGAGAGATCTCAGTGTCCAGGCGGCTGTTGGAACCCTGTGGGCCTCTAGCTTCTTCTGTCTTTTCGTAATCCAACCAGGGGTCCCTTGGCTTCTGTCCATTGGTTGGTGAAAGTATCCTTCATCTGCTAGCACGTGTTGGCCTCTCAGAGGGCAAGCCATGCTATAGGCCCCCTGTCCGTGTTACAGTGCACATCATAGCATCGCGCAGGTGTGGCCCTAGATGCTTGAGGTAGATCCCAAGTTGGGCCTGTGACTGAACCTCCTTCTGGTCAGTCTCTTTCTCCACTTTCTGTCCCTGCACTCTTTTTAGGTGGGAAAACAATTCTTGGTCAGAGTTTTGACTGTGGATAGCAGCAACATTTCTCCACCTGATGCCCCTGCTCCTTTCTACTCGGAGGTAGACGCCTACATTTTCTCTCACTTGTTGGCATTTCTTCCTTGAGTCCTGGAGAGTCTCCACCTCCCAGGCCTTCTGCGCATTCTAGAGGGTCCTCCCACCTCCTACCTTCGAGGCTGTTTGCTCTGTGATTCATTCTTTCTGCTGGTCCTCAGGGCTATTACCTGTTTCGCTCAACACCTGATCCCTGCTCTCCTTTCCCCTCCGTCCCTCTCCTCCACACAGGCCCACTCTCTTTGCTTCTTCATGATTACTCTCCTTCCTCCCAAATGGATTGTGGCATCTTCAATTGGGCCCTTCGGTTTGATAACCTTCTTGAGTTCTGGGGACGACTTTTTCTACAATATTCACCAAATGTTGATCGGTGCTTTAAAGATCATGTTTTAGAGAGAGTACATTGGTTTGTTTTCATTCATTTCAATGAAATCTAAATTCATTCCCATCTTTTCACCTTGCTGAAAGATGCTATCGATCCTCGTGTATTATTATTACTTCAGGTTTATTTTCACCCCTTATTCAGTGTGTGGTATCTTTGTGTACACGCATACTACTGATAAAGGAAGCGTGTGTGTGCATTCAGGCCATACTCCTGGTGACTTATTGCAGTTTACCATATGTCAGAGACACCTCTGGAAACTCTCCTGCAGAAGATGAGGATCACAGAAACATCTCAACTGGTCAATCTAGTAGAGTAAGGAGACTCAAGGACTCTGTATCGCCTGTGCTGATACAGGTGATCTCACACCTCACTCTAGGAAGGGCTTCCAGGGATCTCCTGAAAGAAGACAGAAACGACTGTCACAGCCAGAGATGCTGATAGACAAAAATCCTGTCACAAGGTTTCCCATTCTAGGCAGGTGATTACGACTTGTCAGAACACCCAGCAACCGTGCAGCATGAACAAGACCTGTGTAAGCTGCAGTGTCAGTCCAATCATCCAAGTAGCAAAGGGTCGAGGTAGACACAAACGATGCTAGACGAGCACTGACTCCTGAAGACAAGCTTGGAAGACAGAGTTGGAATTTAATAGTGAAAGAAAGTAGAAGAACTCTCCAAGATAGGTGGGAAAGAATTGGATGGTGGGGAGGAGTATTCTGGGAGAAGTGCTAGGGTCAGGGCTCTTGTCGATCTCTCTCAGCCTGTCCTCTCTCGCCTTTGCCTGGCTTGCCCATTTTCAGTTGAAGTCTCATCAGATCGTCTATTAATCTGCTAAGATACATGTACTTTTAAGCCTGTTTTTAAATTGCTCTTAGGATGCTGATCATCTTCACCGTGGAACATTTTAGGCATGTGGTTTCTGTGATGGTTTGATGATAGCCTGCACGGGCTTGGTGTAGATCCTTGGTCCTGGAGTTGGTGGGAACCGTTTGGACAGGATTAGGAAGTGTGGGCTCCTTAGAGCAAGTGTAGCTCACGGAGGGCTGCTTCGAGGTCTCAAAAGACCGCATGTCCCCAGTAATCTCTTCTCTGTCCTGCACCTCTAAAGATGTGTGTGCCCTGAGAGTACGACCACAACCATGCCTGCCTGTCTGCCACCATGTGCCCAGGTGACATCATGATCTCTACCAAACAAAAAAACCCACCCACACCACACAAACAAAAACAACACAAACCCAAACACAAAAACACACCCCAACCACAAACCCACAACAACAACAACCACAAACACCCCCCCAACACAAAAACAACAAAAAAAAAACTTTAAAAATCTTTCCTGATGGTTCCAACACTACAGTGTTACATCCACTCTGCTGTTACTGTTTGAATGTACTGCTATAGCATTAGCTACTACCTAATGGGATCTGGACTTTCTTATTTATTTCACCTCATTTTCCTCCCTGAAACAGAGTTTTCAGTGGCACTGACTGCTGTGGATCTGGATCGAGACCAGGGCTGGCCTTGAAACTCAGAGATCCACCTGTCTCTGGCCTCCCGTGGGTGCTGGTATTAATAGGCACAGTGTGACACCACAACTCCCAGGTCTGGCCTCCCATTTATAATAGCTTTATGTTCTTTCACTTGGGCAGTTTATGCTGTTAGGTCCATTTTTATCATGTTTGTCAGCAATTGTTTGTGTGTGCCCTGTGCCCAGCCACCGAGGTGGGAACTCTGAGGGTGTGCATCGTGAGAGACTGCATTTGTCTCACCACTGCGATTGGACCCATCTCAGCACTGACACGCTGCTCTAGGACAGAAAACACAGCCCAAAATGTGGGAAGTCAAAGCTAGTCTGACTCCAGGAATCCAGGCTGCTACTGGAAACTGCAAGTAGAAGAGTCAGGAACAGAGGTGTATCCATGGGCCAGTGATGAGTCGGGCTAGGGGCTCCCAAACTCTGGACATCCCATGTGCTGGCAGGAGTGACAGGGAAGAGGCCCGAGGGCGGTAGCCTGAGGCAAGTGAGAACCCCACATACCCCATCTGGGATTGTCTCAACCTTTAGCGTGATTGTCTGGGAGCGTGGAGCCTTTCAAGCGCTTTAGCAGCGTAGGCCCTTAGATTGTGCTGTCCATGCTCCCCACAGCAGTCCTTGATGAAAGAGAGACAGTCCATGCTATCCATACCTTTTATTGCTGTATCATGAAAAATAGGTATACCATCCTCAGGATGGACCAGAGATTAAATACCTTTTGCAGGGTGAATGTTCAGAGGAAGCTTATTGTCCAAACCTTCAGGGCCCATCTGATCACTCCTATTGATAGAGAACTCTGACTCATGTGACTATTGGTCATTCTATGTAAGAAGTGGACCATATAGGACAGGGCCTGGAAGTAAGTAGTCACTTTCATCCTCTCTGGGTTCTTGGATCCAATCCACCAACCCCACAAGTTTCTGATATGTCTATTTCTCAGCTAGAGTTCACATGTGCAGCATTACCCACTTTTGTATGAAAACTCGATTTGTCTTTGATGTTATTCACCACCTCTGCCTCTGCTAACCTTTCTGTCTTCTCTCCACAAAGCTATCTCCTGACTCAATGTCAACTTATGCTGAGTGGACAGTTCTTCATCACTTGTTTTGGGTGAGACCTTTCTGGCCTCAAATGTGTCCTCAGCCTTCTTATTTCAGGAGATACCACAATAACATGCTCCTATCAGCCATCTTCTATAAATGTAACTTTATTCACCTGTTGTAATTGAGTCTGGAGGCTTACTGCCTTGTTCTGTCTCAAACTAGGCTTAGCCTAGAATCCTCTGCACACATAATCTAAGCCTCAGAATGCTTAGCCCTGGATCTACTACCCAGTAAGCTCACTCTTTCTGCCTCTTCCTGAACTATTGTTAGCTGGTTCAACTCAGTTGTCTGGCTTAGATTCCTCTCCAAGCTGACTGATCACTCCATCCGCTTCTCTCTTGGCCCCTGTCTGAACTGCTCTGTTGGGCCTCAAACTAACTCTCACTTCAATCTGTTCTAATCTACTGGCTCCTTCCCATTCTCTAGATGATCATTCATCTTCACCTGTATCTAGCTTGTTCTCTCTCAACCTAAGGCAAAGCTGCCCATAAAGCCCTCCATTTTCTCTCTGCACAGCTCCCGTTATAACTTCCTTTCCTCTCTCTCTTTCCCATGAGAGAGCTGGGGCACATCCCACTCTGCTAGATCTTTCTCTGATTCATCACCTTGTTCCACTCAAACATGGGATGCTTCCTTTTTCCACATTACTGAATGAAAGGTGGTGTACTAAGGGTGTGTCTGTATTCCAACCAGAAAGATTGAAGTGTTATGTGATGAACCACACAGCTGGAAAACAGGTCTTTTTACAGTTTCAGGTTCATGGTGTGATCAACTATCTCTGCAACACTCTCTGGCACCACCCCTAAACAGGAAAGTGGAGGAGAACTCAACACTGTTAAGTTCTGGGCTTCGGTTCATCTCTAGCTACCTTATTCTTTGAGATGGAGAGTACCATATCCTTAAGAGTGTGAAAATTACTTAGGCCTTTTAATGATATGTTCTTGGAAAGTGGGTAATACATTTTTTCTTCATTTGTGCATTTTCGCTTTTCCAAGTAAATTATTTTCTATAGTTTACGTTAATAAGTTTGGCTATTCGTTTCCTCTGTCTTTTGGGGAAAAATGAGAATTAAGAAAGAACTGGCTGAGTTTCATTGGCATTTGAGTATGACTAGCCTCCTTCAGTTTGAAATCCCTAGATGTTAGTAATCAAAAAGAACTTTCACCCCATGTCCCCTTTTCAGATCCAATTTTCTTCTACACTGCCTCTCTCCCCTGTCAGCTTCTGTCCTTGTCTCTTTATACATGCTTACTTTGGCAGTAAAAGAATCTGCAAGAACCTTGAACATCACTTGTAGCCTACCTTTTACATGTAGAAAAGCCCTCTGTTTGTGTTTCACGTTGTACTTTCAAGCAAAAAGTGTAGAAACGGGCAAGTAAAGTCTTTGCATAACAAGACTTTAGCATCCTTAATTATTAACATTACCATTTGTCCTAGTCTTGTAAAACCTCTTATCTCTCTGTAGCTTTCAGCGACTCAAAAGTCATGATGATTTTTTATTAAATTAGTTTCAGTTTCCCAATCATTAGAGTTAGAAGCATAATTTCAGCATCGGAAAATGTAAATTTGGGTCCTGGATTTTTCTGCTACTAGCTGCACCATTAGCCAAATGACGAATCCTCTCCAAGTCAATTTTCTAGTGAGAGTGGGAAATAATGGACCTCAGCCCAAAGGTCTTCTCTAATAATTAACTGAGAAAACATGGAGCACTAGAGGGAGCGTGTTAAATGCGCCCCATGGGACAGGTATTAGGGCTAACATTTGCTTTTCACCTGCACTGAAAAACAGCCTGGGAATTATAGCTCAGCATTTTTAATTTTAGTAGCATCCTGCTTCAAGTTACTTAGATCCCATCCAATCTATAAGACTCTCTGTACGGGGTGGGGAGGCGCACATAGGGAAGATCAGAAAACCAAATGTCTAATGGCTACAATGTTCTTTCTTTATGTATTTCCCAAAATGATACTGACTAATGGTATTAAACCTTGCAGCTTGTGAAAGGAGGAAGAGGTGCGAGGAGGGGAGAGGAGGGAATGGAGAGCAGAGGAGGGGAGGGAGGGAGAGAGAGAGGAGGAGAGGAGAGAGAGGAGAGAGAGGAGAGGAGAGGAGAGGAGAGGAGAGGAGAGAGAGAGAGAGGGAGAGAGAGAGAGAGAGGACAATGAGGACTTACCAGGTGCAGCTCACATGTCCAATCCCCTGTTCTATTGTTCATGATCAGTGAAACAAAACCTGGGGCCATTTATGGACTTTGTGGATGTCTTTATCTTTTGCGATAAGAATATGAAACTAGGTTACAAAGAGATTTCACTTTGTGCTGTAGCCTCTGGAACAATGTCTGTTCTTTCAAAACTGCTAAAAGTTAGTTTGATAAATGAAGTAGCATTTATATTATATGTAATATATATACTCCTATCTTTTCATACTTAATTGTACAATATATGCCAAACTCTAGGTCCCGCAAATTTTCCTTCCATGGTAAGATTTTAATTATTAAACATATAATTCTTATGATATTAATTGTATATTTACTTATTGTTCCTGGTAGAATTATATATTAGTCTAACTGACTTAGTCATAGTTCCAAAGAGAGTCAAATTGAAAGTCTCCAGCAGGGAAAGTCATTAGAAATTTTGAGTGAAAGATTTGTGAGATTTGGTTAATGCTAATTATAAAGACTTTCTGCATAAGTATACTGAAAAACAGAATAGATAGAAAAGGTGAAAGAATAGAAAAGAAGAAAATGAAAATGGCATGAGGTAGTGATGTTCCTGGCTTTGATCCATGATGATAGTAACTGAGACAGTGTTTCTGGGTCTAACTTCAACATCAGATAAAATTGCTGCAGAATAATTGGATGCAGGTGCTGTAGAAAATCAAGGGTGCTAAAGAAAAGCAGATTGAGTAATTAGGTGGCCCACAGGCCTCTGTCTCTGTCTCTCTCTCTCTCTCTGTGTCTCTCTGTCTCTCTGTCTGTCACTGTCTTTCTCTGTCTCTGTCTCTCTCAGTCGTCTTGTCTCTGTCTTCCTCCTCCTCTCCTCCTCCCTCCCTCCTTCCCTCTCTCTCTCTCTCTCTCTCTCTCTCTCTCTCTCTCTCTGTGTAAAGTGTCAAAATGAAGACTGCGGCAGCCATAAGGGTAGAGTGATTGGTGAAGATAGAGTAGGTATTCAGTCAGGAAGCTGAGAAAAGGTAGCAGCATTCTAAAGGATAACCTCCAGGAATAGCGAGGAGGTTGAGGGGATAGCCAACAAGGAGGAGGATCTGAAAAGTATAGGATCGATTCAATAGATGAAGTGTCCCAAAGAGAGTGATGAAGTCACTGAACCAAGACCTTCCACAAGGTATGCGAAGTAGACTGGGAGTTGAAGATACAGTCAGGAATGTAAATTATAGCAATGTTGATAAATGCAGTTTCTGTGATGTTAGAGAGCACTGAGCTGGCTAAGAAGAACCAAGAAAGACCTTCTAGACTGGGACAACAAAGCTTGACCAAGTGATGCTTTTGATTAGTGGACTCCAAAAAGTTTTAACTCAAGTCAGAAATAATCAAACATTTAAAATATTTTCCACATTTTCAGCCTAGTGCTTGTCTTTAATTCTAGTACCTTGAGGTAGGCAGGAGGATTTCTGTGAGTTTGGAGCTAGTCTGGTTCATTTAGTGCAGTTTTTAGGATAGCCAGGGCTGTAGAGGGAGCTGTTTCAAAACCATGATCTTTTCTACATCAGTCCTTCTCTGAGGCCAGCTGTAGTTAGCTCCAGTCTGTAAAACACATTATAGCACAGAAGCTGCCAGGATCTTGTGTCCCTTTCAACAAGATGGATCCCAAGTTGCCAACATTGACCACCTTCCTTCAGTCTGTCTCCATTTTGTCCATGGTTCTAGACAGCAGTAATTTTGGGTCAGAATTTTGGATCAGGTTGGAACCCTGTCCTCTCTCAATGCGTGGCTCTGTTCATTCTACCGAGGTGACTTTCCAGTTCCCATCCCCAAGGCTGCTTATTATCATTCACTCTCTTGGCCCTCTGGGCTTTCTCCTGTCCCTCCACCCCATATCTAATCCTTCGTTCCCCCATTTTCCTCCCTCTCTCCTCACTTTGTCTCCGTGATTATTTTCCCCTCTCGCAAGTAGAACTGAAGCCTCCTCACTTGGGCATTTTCTGGTTTGTTATACTTTTTACATTCTGTAGGATTGTGTCCTGGTGTTCTGTACTTTTTGACTAATATTCACTTATCCGTGGGTACATACCATGCATGTCTATTTTGGGTCTTGAGTTAATTTCTACCCAGGATGATATTTTGTAGTTTCATCCATTTGCCTTCAAAATTCATTCTGTCCTCATTTTTATAGCTGAATAGTATTCTGTTGAGTAACAACTACATTTTCTGTATCCATCGACTCAGTTGAGGTAATCTGGTTGTCTAGCTTCTTGGCATTACATAGTACAGGCCTATGAAAATGGTGAAGACAGGTCCTGAGGCATGGTGAGCATCTTTTGGGTACATGCCTAGTAGTGGTATAGCTACCCTCAAGTAAAAAGAACTATTTCCAATTTTCTGAGGAAGCACTCAGATTGTTTTTTAGAGTAGTTAGCATTGTCTGCATTCCCACCAGCAATGGAGAAGTGTTCTTCCTCTCACATCGCTACAGCATGTGCCATCATTTGAGTTTTGATCTTTAGCTATTCTGATTAGTGTAAGGTGAACTCAGGGCTTTGATGATTTCTTGATGACTATGACTTTGACATTCCTTTTTATGCTTCTCAACAATTTGAGATTCTTCTGTTGTGAATTCTCTGTTTAGATATGTACCACATTTTCTTTTAAACTGGTTATTTTGGGTTTTGAGTTAATTTCTCCATCTTAGAACCTGAGCCATTGATGTCTCTGTTTGGGAAATTTCCCTGTGCCCCTGAGTCTGAGGCTCTTTCCAACTTTCTCATCTATTAGATTCAGGGTATCTGGTTTTATGTTGAGGTCCAGATCCACTTGACTTTTATTCTTAAGTAATTTCATTCTCCTACATACAGACCTTCAGTTAGTCCAGCACCATTTGTTGAATATGCTTTCTTTTCCTACTGAATGTTTTTTGGTTCTTTTGTTTAAAAATCATAGTATCCATAGTGTATGGGCTTACTTGGTAGTCAATTCTATTCCACTGATTAGACCTGTCTGTTCTGGTATCAGCACTCATAATGTGTTTTTATCACTTATCATTGCTTTTGTAGTATAGCTAGGTCAGTGACTCTGCAGTTCTTTTATTGTTGAGGAAATGTTTTGCTTTTCTTCCGTGATGTGTTTTCCATATGAAAGCTGAGACCTCTTCTTCGTTAACATCTGTGAGGTGATTGTGTTGAATTTTGATAGGAATCGTGATTGAATCGCAGACTACTCTCTATGGAGATGGCTTACTTTTCAGTAGTTGCACTACTATGGCGAGTGCGATCTTTCATCTTCTTCAAGTCATTCTTTGACTTTTCCAGGATGGACAGTTCTTGTCACATGATCTCTTCACCTTTCTCTCGGAGAATTACACCAAGATATTTTATGCCATTGTAGAAGCCATGTAGGGAACTGTTTCCCTAAATCTCTCTCAACCCATTACTCATTTATACAAAGAGAGCGTACTATTTGACGTCGAGCACTCATCCTATATCCCGTCACTGGCTGATTAGTTGCTTTACTCAGCGTAGTAGCACTTTCATAGAATGTGCTGTTTGTATGGTACTACTATCATATCACATCATCTGGCAAGTAGGTGGCATCTGACTCTTCTTTTCAAATTTGTATCCCTTTGATGTCTTTTTGTTGCAAAATGCTCTAGATAGAACTTCAAATACTATATTAGTTTCGAGATAGGGCAGTGGCAACTTTGCTCTGTACTTCGGATTTTCAGTGTGATTGCTTTCTAGTGGCCTTCTGTTTGAATCTTCTTATGCTGGGTGTTGATTTGGTATATACTGCTTTTATTGGCATTTCTGGTATATGCCATGAGTTTCTGATCTCTCTAGGACTTTTAACATGACAGTAAACCAGCTGCTTTTGCTTGCGTACTTTTCTTGCATTTAACGAAAGGACGATGTTGCTTTTCCTTGAGTTTGCTTATAGTAGATGACATTGACGGATTTTGTGTATTTGAACAAATCCCCATCCTGGGGACGACATTCTACTTATTAATGTAGTAATGATCATTTTAAGGTGTACCCTCTGACTTGGTTTCCAATGTGAGAATTTTATTGAGTTGTTATACACTCGATATTCTTTATAGGGAGACACCTAAAGTTCTCTTTGTGTTGGTCTCGTGCATGGTTTAGGTACTCAGTTACTGAGGTGTGCTAGAATGGAATTAGGTAGTGAAATCCTTCTGTTTCTATTTTGGATGGACAGCCTGAGAGGACTGGAATTAGATCTTTGAAGATCTGGTAGAATTTTACCACAACCATCTGGCCTCTGGATTCTTTTTGGTTGGAGGTTTTAATGACTATTTCTATTTCTTTAGTCATGGAAACTGTTTAGATAGTTTATCTGATCTTCATGTAACTTATGTGCAGGTGGCAGATATTCATCACCCATTTCATCCTGATTTCTCCAGTTTTGTATCAAATATAGCTTCTGTAGTAGATTGCGAGTAGCTTTTAATCTCTAGTGTGTCATTGCTATGTCTCCTTCTCCTACTCCGATTTTGTTAATTTCCGTTTCTGTGCGTGTTGGGTTTGGTTATGCCCGATTCAAAGCGTTGATTTCTCCCATAGTCTCTTAGTTTTGTTGATTTTCGTATCGTCTCTTTGTTTCTGGATCTGCCTTACTCTCAGTCTTCTTGAGTCGACTCGTTTCGCAGTGTTCGATCATGTAGTTTCCTCTCTGTTCTAGAGCTTCAGGTGCTGCTGCTACGTTCGTCGCATGGAATCTCTCTCCAATTCTCCTTTCTGCAGGCACACTAATACTCATGATCTTAACACTGCTTTCAATGTAGTCCTATAAGTTTAAAAGGATGCATCTTCATTTCATTGAATCTATAAAGTGATCTAATTTCTCCATGATCACGTTAGCATATTGAGCAGAAAGTTGTTCAGTTTCCATGAGTATATTGAACTTCGTTTGCTTGTTGCTGAAGGTTTGTCTCTCTCTTTCTTTTTCAGAGCTGGTGACATCAAACCTAGGGCTCATATGCTGTTAGGGTAAGTTAATTTACCATCGAGCAAATTCAACTCCTTGGTTTTTCTTTTTTTTATTTTTTTATTATTATTGATGCCTAGTTCTAAGTGATCTGATAGGATGGTTTTGACACCCAATCTTCTTGCATCATGAGTTTGTTTCTGTGTTCGGCTATTGGTCAATTTTTGGAAAAGTTCCATGGAGGTATTGAGAGGCAGAAGGTACATGCTTGTTTATTGGGGTGAAATGTCTCTGTAAAATATCTGTTAAATTTATTCGGGTTCATTACTTCTTTTAGCTTCACTCTGTCTCTTTAGGTACTCTGAATGATCTGTCCATTGGTAAGAATAAAGTTAGTTTCCCACTGGCTATTGTGTGAGGTTCACTGTATGTGTTTTGAGTTTTACTAAAGTTTCTTTTATTAATGTTGCTACCCTTTGCATTTTAAGTATAGATGTTTAGATTGAGACTTCCTCTCTCTGTGTGGAATTCTCTTTTTGATGAATATGGGTGTCTCTATCTCATTTGATAATCTAGAGTTGAAAGTTCATTTTATTGATACAGTTAAAACTCCTAGCTTGCTTTCAATTATTTGAAGCTAGCTTTGTAGCCTGAATTTTTACTCTGAGTAAACGTTTTTGTCATTTGTATGTGTTTCTTGTGTAGTAAAAATGTTAATCCTGTTTACACATCCAGTCTGTTATCCTCTGTCTTTTTACAGTCTGTTTGATGTTGGCTGAGAGAGAGATATTAAAAGACATGATTATTAAAATCCATAATTTTTGCTGTTGAGAGGTGGTTATAAAAAGGGTTGATTTTTCTTTTGGTGGGCTATGGGGACTGTTTAGTTTGTGATTAGCCTGGCTTATTTATAATATTTTAAACATCGCTTCCTTCCGCTTCGTCATGGAGATTTGCTCCAGTATCCTTGTAGTGCTGTAATTAGTAGAAAGACATTACGAATTTGGTTTTGTCGGAATGTTGATTTTTCATCTATGACATTTGAGAGTTTGCCTTGTTGTAACCTGGACTGGCATTTGTGTTCTCTTACAATGTGTAATGCTGTATCTTTGTCTTGGATCCTCTGCCTTTCAGAGTTTCTGGAAGCTACAGTTTGGTAATTTTGATAGGTTTGCTTTTATGTTATTGACTTTTTATTTGCTAATTTTTCAATATTTTTCTTATTCTGTATTTAGTGTTTTGATTATTATGATGAGAGCATTTTCTTTTTTGTTCAATCAATTTGGTACCGTGGTGCTTCAGCATTTATGTAGCCATCTCTTTCTCTGGTATAGGGAAGTTTTCTTCATGATTTTGTTAAAGTTTTCTGCCCTTGAGCTGGATTCTCACCTTTTTCATTCTGGGCCATTCTTTAGGTTTCATCTTTCACGCCCTGAGTTTCCTGGATATTTTGGGTAAGACGTCAATACTTTGTACTTTCTTTTGACCAATGTGTCAATATTTTTATGGCATCTACTATATCTGAGATTTTCATCTCATTCTGTTATGATAATTTCGAATTGTAGCGTTCCTGATTCTCCCCAAGTTGTCCATTTCGTGGATTGCCTCTTGTGTTTTCTTTATTTTGCTTTTACTTCCTACTTTTTAGTTCTGACCATTTGTTCAATTGCTCGGGCTGTTTATTTGGTACTTTTCCTACTTCTTTAAGGGTTTTGTTTGTTTCTTTAAGGACTTCACCCATTTGCCTGCATTTTCCTTGTATTTTTTCCGCAGAGCTCTTATATCCCCTTTAAAGGTCTCTTTTTCATGAGATGGGATACTAGTCATTATCTTGCTTTTTTCTACATCTTATAGCAGTCAGGCTTGCTGTGTAAGTAACCATTCACTGATGCCAATTGCATTGTTCGTCACTTATGATCTTGTACTTGCTCTCTCAACAGTACCCAGTTTTCTCAAAAGAACCCAAAATGAGCTGCCCTTATTCAAATAGGTCTCCTTGGGAGACAGGCAGAGCTCAGACCTGTTGGCCATACTTTCCCTGCAGATAGCAGTCTGCCCCTTGCTAGTGAGCTCGGTGTCTTTGGTTGAGAAAGCTTCCCAGCCTGTCACTGAGACCTCCTGTGCCTGTTACTTCAGACTTCCTGGAGGCCTTTCACAGTTGGGTACTGGATATCAGATCTCTTGGTCTGGCCTGGTGAAGTGGGCTGAAGGAAGTGAGCTCAGGGGTTGAGGGAGGAGGGATAGGTTCTGCATCGCTGATCCTGTGGATATCCTGCTGGTGTAAGTATTTGGGTGAAATTTCACCAAAGTCCAAATACTTGGAGGACCCTGGGAAGCACCTGGAATGTTTTTAATTTTAATTTGTTTTGTGGTTTAATGTTTACAGTACTTATTGCCAGTTTTTAATTTATCACTTGAAGCATGATAAAATTGTGGTTTTGTATAGTTTCTATTTAAAATTAGTAAAGAAAATATGTTGCTTTTTTAATTTTGACTTACAGCTGTATCACTGTGTAAAGTTCTCTCACATTTTACCAATGAGCTTCTATTTAGTGACATCCACATTCATATGTATACTTCAAGTCAGTCTGTACCTTCTTGTACCTCCAAATGATTTGAATCACTGGATGTGGCACTGGATGTTTCTTTTCTTTCTAACTCTCTGAGTACTCATAGTAGGTTTGCTATTTTTTTTTTTTTTGTTCATATTTATTTTCTTCTAGGGAGAAAAGCAAAATGCAACCATCATAGGCGTTAGCCAACAGTCCTATGTTGTAAACCAGACTCTGCCCTGCAGGTCCCCAGCTGGGTACATATCAGAAGACAGAGTAAATCCCACAGGAATTCATTCATGCCTCTTTTCTCTGTAGGAAACATAAGAGCTCATGAGTTCATCCCAGCCGCCTGTAAGCCCCATAACTCCTGCAGTAAGACAGCAAACAAAATATATAGAAGAAAAATCAAATGTCAGTTAGATTGCTCTTTTAGTGTATTTATAATTAGCCCTCAAATGCTCAAGCAAAGGCCATTCCCAGTTGAAATTGAATGTACCAAGAAGTGGTGCCATCATATACTTGCTTTTCTGAGTGATTAATCCACTTGATTGTTTACAATTTTAATAAAATTTAAGAGTAAATAAAACTGGTAGGTGGACTTCTGAAGACATAGGCTATTTGAAGTGTGGTACTAAAAGATGTATTTGATTCCTGATTTCTCCCCTCTGTGTGTTCGTCTGTCATGAGTAGCAGACTCACAAAATTCCTTTGATATGATACATCTGTCACTATAGTATCAAAGTGGTCAACCACCACAAATTCTGTGCAATGTGAGCAGTATCAATCCTGTGACTTGTAGCTAGTTTCATGATTTTGTCTCACTGAAAAGCTGATGAATACATTAATTTTTAAATACCTTCCCATATCCCAATAATAGTTCATTATTTAATGAAACAAATGAATGCTTAGAACTTAGTAGGAGGCTGACACTTATATGCAACATTTTTAAATAAGCAATAGAAAACTAGGAGTTTAAAATAAAAAGGTACTTTTTTTATAAAATAAAATAATCACTATCTATTTTAGATCCAAACTTGAATTTATGTCTTATAGCATTTACAGTAAATCATGAGCAGTTGAGAGAACGGAAATATGAACTATTCATATTTCAAAAAAGTAAAATTTTGAAATTTCCAAGATTTTTAATGCTGACAAAATATAGGAAGAGGATTTACTAGTAGACGGCTTAAGAAGAAATCTTTTGAATCATCTTCCAAAGGATCACCCAACATAAAAGTTACAAGTGAGAAAGTAGCTTGGATTATGGAGGATGAATTTTACAATTTTAATGCTAGGAAATACTCATCTCTCTACTCTTAAAAAATACAATGTGATTTTACATCTATGATAAAACATATATAAAGGCATACACGCTACATAATTTAGATCATTGCTAGGTGATTTATTCTATCTAATACAGAAAGAATATCATAAAGTACGAATTTTAATGACATATAAAATGAAGTAGAGCAGCATGTGTTGTTTTTCTGTGGTTGGTCTTAGTGATGCAGGAAAGTTAAACCCTGTTCATTATTTGACACAGTTTGATTTTGTTTGTAAAGGAAAACCTGATTGGCATGAGGGAAATACAAAACGAACAAGCATTTAAAGAAAATATTTCACAAGATGAGCCAGTTTTTAAAGCTCATTTCCATTGAATAAATTTAACAAATTCTTCATTTATTTCAATTTACTTATACAAAGTTTCAACTATAGAAATTTTGTAACCAAGCATGTAAATGAAATGATTTTTTTAATGAATGCGCTTCTAACTTGCATCATCAGATTTTATCATGTAAGCAAGGTGTTTTCGTAATGATAGCCTTCTCACGTTTCAGTTTGAATTGATTCCAAAATATAATTGTGCAATGATAAGAAGTCTTTTAAACATGTGAGTGTAGATGAAGAGATAGATTCATAATTAAGAGTGCTTGTTATTGTGGTCCCCATCTGCAACCAGAGTTCAGTTCCATAGTCCTGAGACCTGTAACCTGCCCGCAGAGCCAGATCAAAGTGTTCTCACTTCCCAAGTCTACAGTGGGACCCACTTTTATGCTTGTCCAAAGAGAGTAGGACCTGTTGGGAGCGTATAGCAGTGTTCCGGTGGCAGCCTGTGACAGGACACTTCAAGGTCTCCATCTGCACCAAGAGCTGGCAGTGGAGTTCCGGCCAGGAATCAAAACTAAATTAGAAGCTGTTTCTCTGTATAATTTCACTTTGGTGATTTAGAGATCACAGCCCCACAGGAGGGATGAAGTGTCTATGGAGAGGATGTATCTAATAATGGTAGGATAACCAGATGATTTATGCCACAAGCACCGAGCAACAGAAACTGCATTTACTTTTGGCATCATCAGGTTCAGTTCTCCCACCAGCAACAACATTGATATCCCATAAATATAAAAGCAAGATTTGATTAAAATCACATCTTACGATTTGATGATGATTGAAGACTTTAAGAAGCGATTACAAATCTTTCGGTCTTATCACTATTAGTTCCCAAGAACGTGCTGAATAAAGCAGGGAGGAGTGGGCAGCCTGTCAGTCCCTGATTTTATAGGTGATTGTTAAAGCTCTCTTCTCCATTTAGTTTTGAATAGCAACTGGGCTTGCCATACTTACCATGTTTGAAAAGGTACTGTATTCCCATTCTTTTCCAGGACTTTTATCATGAAGGGGTGTTGAATCTTGTCAAATGCTTTCAGCATCTAAATGGTTAATTTGCGGTTTTGCTCAAGTTTTGTTTATAATGGATCACGCTGATGGTTTTCCAGAGTATTAAACCATCCCTAATACGCTCAGATGAAGCCTCATTGATCAAGTAGTGGATGATTGTTTTGATGTGCTCTTGGATCATTTAAGGAATTTGCTGAGTGGCTTTTAAAACAAATGTCTATAAGGGAATGGTCCAAAATTTCTTTCTTTGTTGGTCTTGTGTGGTTTAGGTAAGAGTAATTAGTCAATAGAAGGAGTTCGGTAGTGCTCCATCTGTTTTAATTTCGTATAGTTTGGATAATACACAGGAAGGAGGTCTTCTAAGAAGGTCTTATATAGAATTCTACCCAAACTGCCTGGACCTGGGCTCTTTGGTTAGAGAATTTTAATGAATTGCTTTATTCTTTAGAGTTATGGGGTTGGTTTTAAGGATACATCTTGGCAGAGTCAAAACACCAATGGGTGACGAGGTAGTTAGTGGCACAAGTGACAAATTGCCCTGTCTAACCTTTTTGGAAGAATGGATTGGTATTTTCTGATGTAGATTGCATTGAATCGTAGATCGCTTGGTAAAATGGCCACTTTACTATATTAATCCTGCCAATCCATGAGTTGGTATCTTCCAACCTTCGAGGCCCTTCAATTCTTCTTCAGCTCCAAAGCTCTCAGCTACAAAGACTTACCAAGCTATTAAAGTCACACCAGTGTATTATATTTTTGGTATTATAAAACAAAGTCGCTTCAATTCTTTCCCGCTTTTGTGAGGAAGGCTAATGACTTATTAGTTAATTTTATACCCGCCACTTTGCTGAAGATGACCAGTTTACAGTTCTCTGTGGAACTTTAAGCATCACTTCTAAAATATATCAATCACTGCAAATAGTGACATTTTTGAATTTTTCTGATCAGACCCCCTTTAAAACAACCCCATAACATCCAAGGAAATAGAAGCAGCCATTGGTCTCCCAACCAAAGAGCCAGGTCCAGACCGGAATTTAGTGCAGAATTTATCAGACCTTCAGAAGACCCCAACCAATATTATCAAAACTATTCAACAAAATTCAAAACAGATGGAGCACTACCGAACCCCTTCATGAAGCCATTACCATTTTATAACTAAACCACAAATAATCAACAAAGAAAGAGAATTTCAGAACCAATTTCCTTATGAACATTGA